>NC_081801.1:670000-690000 GCF_963082965.1 Carassius carassius
ATATGATGTGTGATTAACATCCCCTTAGCCCTGTATTTTATGTTCAATAACTTCTTGGGACTTCAAATATTATGAATGCAACTTCTGTCCTATTTTGTAACCAATTCAAGTGTAACCATAACAAAATATTGTTATTAAACCATTTCAATTATTATGTTGCTAACTATTCTTTTCAGATTCAGTGTTAACTTTAAAGTGCTACCTGTAGCAATACAATATAGCAACTCTCCCACGTGATTCAAATGTTTAATAAGGTTATTAGTTAACCATAACATAACCATGTATTGTATTTCATTCAAGTTGTAACCCCATTCAGTGTCAAAAATTTAATTTTAACTCCAGAGACTGTACAAAATATCATGTAATTAGCAGCCAAGAATTCATTCTGCTATACGATAAAGGATTGACCTTTTTTCTTTCTTTCTTTTCTTTCTTTCTTTTTTTTATTTTTTTGTGTTGTTGCAGAATGTATTTTTAAAAAACAGAAAAGAGAATGAGTACTTTTAATCATATATCAGCTAGTGAATGGAAGCAGTAAGCAGATAAACACATTTTTCGGTGTCTGAGTACTGCAGCTATTTGGTAATCTAAGCAATTGCTGATGCGCACCCTTCAATAATCAAGGATTTGGATGTTGACTGATGATGATGATTTTTTGTGCATGTGTTCATTCTCTGAATCTAGGATGGCTCTACACAACTTTTTATAAATAAAAATTTTATAAATCTTTTCCCCTTTGAGAGAGTGTAATTTTTATTACTATGTTACTTGGAAAAGGGTGTGTTTTGGCATATAAGGAAAACTCTTGAGAAATTGCTCCTGGTTAACTGGAAAAATTATGTGAGATGCTTTCTCATTCATTACTCGGTTACTCATTCTATGGTCTGGCCGAATACTGGATTCTGATTGGCTGGCAGGTGTGCAGTAAAACCCTTCAGGCTGATACAAGACCTGATCACCCTGTCGGGGTTTTTTTCTGAGATAACAACCGGCTGGATGTTTTTGGCCAGATCTAATGAGGAAAACTCTTGAGAGATTGCCCCTGGTTAGCCTTGAAAAGGATGTGAGGCAATGTCTTCTCATTCATAAATAGGTTACTTATTCTATGGTCTGTCTGAATACTGTATTCTGATTGGTTGTCAGGTGTGCAGTAAAAACGTTTAATGCATAGGTAGTTCCATGTCAGTTTAATCACTGTGTTATATGAATGCACTGCTTTGATTGATGCACACTGATAGATCAGTTGTGTGCTAATGATAATGAATTCTCTCGGTGTGTTTTAGGACGTTCTGTCAGTCAGATGGTTCTCAGGAGAGTCTTTTGTCTTTTAAATAGTTGGGAAAATCTAAGTAGAGTGGAGATTCCCAGCCTGATCGATTCCCTCTAACTACACTATTGATTAGCTGCAGTAACATTTTTCATTTATTAATTATGAGGAATATGTACTAGGAAGAGTCTCTCTGTCTCTCCTGATGGGGTCATCAGCCATGAGCGGATATCATTTGGTGCATGTATGAATGTGCTATAGACATATTGTCGTCCTTAAGGACACACCGACACGTCTGAAATATGACTCTGCATCTTTGACTTTCATCTCCGCAGGAAGATACGGCTGTGTTCATGAGTGTGACGATCTCACTGAAAGAGGAAAGTCACACACACCTAGGATGCTTCGAGGGGAGTAGAACATGGACGAATCTTCATTCTCGGGTGAACTAACCCTTTAAGTTAGTATCCTGACTACTTTTAGTTAGTTACTCCCCATCACAGAGCGAGATGAAGAGGCCAGCGATATAACCTTGCCAGAAAGAGTGTTAGGCCTCTAAAAATATCCCTGATTACTGGTGCAGCCCTGCAGCTCCAGAGACCCAGTAAAAGTATTGATGAGTGAATCCCAGTCTTAGAGAACACGGAAACAAGCGCTGGCCAGCGGCCATAGTAAAACTATTGATCCAGAGCTCGGCCTATCTGTGTATGACAGCCTGTTCCCAGCTCACACACACACACACACACACATGCATTACTGTATCGGCCGCTCATGTGTGTGATTTCTCTCGCTCTCTTTCCCCATCCGTCCATTTCCTACGGGAGTATTTGGATGTTTTGTGTCCTGGTTTCAGTACTTGACTGTGTTTGGTGTACTTTCTTATGCTTTATTTATTTATTTAAAATAGATTTTTATTTAAAATAACTATTTTCTAGCTTAATCTGGTTTGGAGCCCATTGCTGTCAGGCTGTGACTGTATGTTTATATTCATTAAAGTATTAATAGTGTACTGTAAGCTGCATACTGTGTACTGTGCATGCACTATTGTCTGTAGATTTTATGAAAAAGCATGCATTATCCAACAGTAACTGTTTCAAAGTCCAGTATACTGTACTACATTGCTGTCACATGACTTCACTACGTTGCATGTTTAATTTAGCATTGCCCTGGTTCAAAAACCTATTGCAATTGCAAAATCTATATAGCAATCAGATTTTTTTATATAAGTCCAGTATATGTACATACTAATATTATTTGCAACCAGTTCATTCAAATTTGTACTGTCCAATGTTTCACATTAGAGAGTGGAGATTTTCAGTGAGCGTGTTTATCACCTGTTTATTCCCAACATGCTTTTACAACAACGAGAGAGAGAGAGAGAGAGAGAGAGAAGCTGTCCTTGAAACACTTTAAGTGAACAACATTCCCAGTAAAACAGAGCCCAAGAACATAAACTCTCCTGGATTTAATGCATCTCAAAAATTACCTTTCAAATGACTTCCAGAAGTTATTGATCGATCAGCGCATGATCTGTAATCAACATCCAGAGAAATGCCACACGGAGCAGAAGGGATTATGGGTCGTGTGGTCATGATGCTCTACGGTTGACTGAGGCATGATGGGAAAGAATAACACACACATACACACACATAGACCTGAGCAGTATTGATTATCTCCCAAGCTATGAGTCACGGTGTGAAGTGACTCATGTTCTTTTGACTCCTGAATGAATCACTCGTCTGAAGTTGATCAAATAGATCCTTTGATGAACATAAGATTCTTTTGAAACCGAATCTTTTGTAACACTGTCTAACACTAAAAGTTTCAATTACTTTTAAAATAAAAGTTTAAAATGTTTATTTTATATACATAGATATTACATTTTGATTCTATTTTAGCTTAAACTAAATAAAACTAAGAAATGTTGCATTCGCAGCTTGCTGAAAGAAAAGGAGTTTACGTTTTTTATTATTTCAGTTAATGTTTATTTCAAGTAATGAGCATGTTTTTTATGGTTTTAGTTAATGATAATAGCCCTGCTGATGATAACCCTGGAGTGAGTTTCCTCAGCGTGATTCAACTGATGTCTCTGAAGGTTTTTTTCTTTTTTCAGCGTCTCACACTCGTGACTCACCTTTTCCTCCCTCCACAAGACCGAAATTACCCTGAAAGTGATTCTACGATCAATAACAACACACCCACCAATCAAGAGCTCCGACCCGGGGTTAAGAACCAATCAGCAGCTCAACACTCCTCTGCTTCAAGAGCCTGAGAAAACACAGACAAACAAGAGGTTTACAGGTCAGGAGAGACACTTTATAACCAGACATAAGTCTATAGTGAAGCTGTAAATATTGTCAAAAAAATACGATCCTGAGATTTGGTTGTGACTTTGATATGATTGATTGATTGATTTTTCATATATGTATATATATATATATATATATATACAGTACAGACCAAAAGTTTGGAAACATTACTATTTTTTATGTTTTTGAAAGAAGTTTCTTTTGCTCATCAAGCCTGCATTTATTTGATCAAAAATACAAAAAAAAAATGTAATATTGTGAAATATTATTACAATTTAAAATAATTGTTTTTAAATTTATTATACTTTAAATTATCATTTATTTCTGTGATGCAAAGCTGAAATTTTAGGATCATTATCACATGATCCTTTAGAAATCATTCTAATATGATGATTCATTATCAAAGTTGGAAACATTTCTGCTGCTTCATATTTTTTCAGAACATGTGATACTTTTTTAGGATACTTTGATGAATAAAAAGTAAAAAATAAAAAGAAGCTATGTTTTTAAAATATAAATATTTAGTAATAACAATATACACTACTGGTCACAAATTTGGGGTCAGTAATTTTTTTTCTTTCTTTTATTTAAATAAAATCCATACTTTTATTCAGCAAGGATGTGTTAAATTGTTAAATGTGTTAAAATTTTAAACATGAACATATGCATTAAATATGACAAATGAGAAAATGAGACGTATATTAAAAAACAGTATTTGTCCGAGACATTTACAATATTTTGAAATCTATGTTGTATACATGCATAAATATATAAATATACTTTTTTTATCTTCTTGGGTCTATTTTACAAGTATCGCCTGCCATATATCAGATTTCTGTGTGGATTAGTTTGTAGATCTGAATTTGATAGAGCTTTACAACTGTAAGTAGATTGGAAATTTATAATATGTAAAATATGACAGGCAATGAAGTCTATACATAAATACGGCCTTGATAATGAACTTTTATGCTATTAACAACAGTGATGCAATGATGTGATTTAAGGCAGTGAGACTGAGGCCGTAAACACGAGATCCCACCATCAGAAACCCGTGTGCAAAAGGTCACGCTTGTTCCCATGGAGACAGGCCTTTAGAATGCAGCTGTCAATCATATCTGTTGCTACTGGAGACAGAAGAAAACCGAAGAAAGACACACCAGAGTCAATCCAGTTTGGATTCCTTTACAGTAAAATACACAGCCTCAAAGGTGGCTTATTGCTTTTATAAAAATTGCATAAAAATGTATATGCATTTTTTTTTTAACTATGAATCAACAGCTTATGCAAATGCAGTTTGGAGCTGTAACTTGCCTATACGATTTATAATTTTTTTATAATAATTGTTTTGTTGTTCAAATGCTAAACATCACTGCTGTGTCATGACATGATTTGCGACATAAAAACTGAGATTTTAAAAAGTTATAATTATGAAATAACAAGTTGCAATTATGGCATAAAAGTTATTATATAAAAACATTATGAGATAAGTCATAATTATGAGATAAAATTTAAAATTATGAGATGAATGGCATAATTACAATTATGGCATAAATTGTTAAAATTATGATAAAAGTTATCAGAATGCATTATTATAATTAATGACATAATTATGGCTTTTTAAACAAAAAGCATACTATTTTATATAATAATAATAATGTAAAAAAACATATGAAGCACGGCTCATTAAAACAGTTTAGAGTTGCAACTAGTTCATCTGTTTTATAATCTCGCATTTAAAGGCACTAGTCTATGATTTTGTTGTGAAATGAAAATGAAAAATGTTTTTTTGTCAAACATCACGGTTGTCTTGTGATTTTGTTGTCCAAGTTTAAATTATGAGCAACATAATGAGATAAAAAAGTAATGGTAAAAATTTTAAATTATATGATCAGAAGTCAAAATAATATGGCATAAATAGTTGAAATTACAACATAAATCAATGAGATAAAAGCCATAATAAGAAAAATATCATGTGTTATAAGAAAAAAAAAATTCATTTCATAAAATGTTTTATTGCTTTTTGTTTTTTAATTTATGAAACAGTGTGGAGTTGTTGCTATTAGTTTAATAATCTTGCATTTACATATGCTAGTCTATGATATTTTTTGTAAAATGAAAATTTGATATATATATATATATATATATATAATTTTTATTTTACAAAATTAAATACAATATATATATATGATTTTATTTCAGCTAGTTGTCAAGTCAAAATTTCTAGATTTTATTTATTTTAAGTTGGATGTACTAAAATAACAAAAAAATATATACATATTTAAAAAAAAAACTGTAATAAAAATGACTTAAACTTGAACAAATATTAATAATTAAAAACATAAATACAAAAATAAAAACATTTAAAAAAATTATAACTGTTATAAAACTATAACTGTTTCTGAGCAGTATTAGAGTCTCTGTTTGTCTCAGTTTCGTCCTGTATAGAATAACGAGTTTCCTTTATGTCCATTTCTTCTCTCTGTGTGTCAGAGGTCTGATGGTCTTTACCTCATTTTGCTCATAAGTGAATTCCCCTTTTTAGCGGCGGATCTCAGGAAATATGATTTGCTCTGTGATATTTCAGGCCGGACTGGGCAGGTGGCTGTCAGACGGCAAAACTCATCGATAGTTTACCGTAAAATATGGGCCTCCTCACCACGAACCCCAAACAAGCCTGGCATGCGTGGGTCGGCAGAGCAGCAAGGGGTTAATTAAACACTGCTCCTTCTTTAATTGAAAAGAGAGAGTGTGTTATTAGTGGCTCTCTGAAATGAACGGTTCACCGGTGTGGAGGTTAAAGAAGATCCATGTGTGCTCAGGAAGGACGGGACAGGACAAGATAAGGATGGACTACAAGCCTTCTGCTGTGGGTGAGTCTGATAATGTCTCATGCTGTTAAATTTTAACACCTAACATGAATAAAAATGTTTCCCAAACGTTTACCGTTCCTTTGGAATGAATCCCATGTAATGTTGACAGATTCATTTTCATTTGAATGGTTTGAATCTATTGAATGAATCGAATAAATGATTCACAGATCAAGTTGTGGCAAAACCTTTTTTTTTTTTTGTTATTTCTGCTGTTTACAGTTTTTCTCAGTCGCTTTGGTACATTTCTTGAATCATCCTTGAGATTTGCAAAACAGTAAGTGCATTTCTCAAAACAACTCGAGAATAAATGATTGAGAAAAAAGTCACAAAAAGTCACAAAAAAAGTCACAATTTCGAGATATAAACACAATTCTGAGAAAAAAAGTCACAATTTCGAGATATAAACACAATTCTGAGAAAAAAAGTCACAATTTCGAGATATAAACACAATTCTGAGAAAAAAGACACAATTTCGAGATATAAACACAATTCTGAGAAAAAAAGTCAGAATTGAGACTTTCTCAGAATTACAGTTTAAATCTCACCATTCTGAGTTTTATCGAGCATTTGTGAGTTTATATCATGCAATACTGAGAAAAAAAGGTTTATATCTCAAAATTCTGACTTTTTAACTTGCAATTTTATATCTCACAATTCTGAGAAAAAAAGTCCCAATTTCGAGATATAAACACAATTCTGAGAAAAAAAGTCCCAATTTCGAGATATAAACACAATTCTGAGAAAAAAGTAACAATTTCGAGATATAAACACAATTCTGAGAAAAAAAGTCACAATTTCGAGATATAAACACAATTCTGAGAAAAAAGTAACAATTTCGAGATATAAGCACAATTCTGAGAAAAAAGTCCCAATTTCGAGATATAAACACAATTCTGAGAAAAAAGTCCCAATTTCGAGATATAAACACAATTCTGAGAAAAAAAGTCACAATTTCGAGATATGAACACAATTCTGAGAAAAAAAGTCACAATTTCGAGATATGAACACAATTCTGAGAAAAAAAGTCACAATTCCGAGATATGAACACAATTCTGAGAAAAAAAGTCACAATTCCGAGATATGAACACAGTTCTGAGAAAAAAAGTCACAATTTCGAGATATGAACACAATTCTGAGAAAAAAGTCACAATTTCGAGATATGAACACAATTCTGAGAAAAAAGTCACAATTTCGAGATATGAACACAATTCTGAGAAAAAAAGTCACAATTTCGAGATATAAACACAATTCTGAGAAAAAAAGTCACAATTTCGAGATATAAACACAATTTTGAGAAAAAAGTCACAATTTCGAGATATAAACACAATTCTGAGAAAAAAGTCATAATTCCGAGATATGAACACAATTCTGAGAAAAAAAGTCACAATTCCGAGATATGAACACAATTCTGAGAAAAAAAGTCACAATTTCGAGATATAAACACAATTCTGAGAAAAAAGTCACAATTCCGAGATATAAACACAATTCTGAGAAAAAAGTCACAATTCCGAGATATAAACACAATTCTGAGAAAAAAAGTCCCAATTTCGAGATATAAACACAATTCTGAGAAAAAAAGTCACAATTTCGAGATATGAACACAATTCTGAGAAAAAAAGTCACAATTCCGAGATATGAACACAATTCTGAGAAAAAAAGTCACAATTCCGAGATATGAACACAGTTCTGAGAAAAAAAGTCACAATTTCGAGATATGAACACAATTCTGAGAAAAAAAGTCACAATTCCGAGATATGAACACAGTTCTGAGAAAAAAAGTCACAATTTCGAGATATAAACACAATTCTGAGAAAAAAGTCACAATTCCGAGATATAAACACAATTCTGAGAAAAAAAGTCACAATTTCGAGATATAAACACAATTCTGAGAAAAAAGTCACAATTTCGAGATATAAACACAATTCTGAGAAAAAAAGTCACAATTTCGAGATATAAACACAATTCTGAGAAAAAAGTCACAATTTCGAGATATAAACACAATTCTGAGAAAAAAGTCACAATTCCGAGATATAAACACAATTCTGAGAAAAAAAGTCACAATTCCGAGATATGAACACAATTCTGAGAAAAAAAGTCACAATTTCGAGATATAAACACAATTCTGAGAAAAAAGTCACAATTCCGAGATATAAACACAATTCTGAGAAAAAAAGTCACAATTTCGAGATATAAACACAATTCTGAGAAAAAAGTCACAATTTCGAGATATAAACACAATTCTGAGAAAAAAGTCACAATTCCGAGATAAAATTATGAGATAGTGATAAGTAATTAGAAGTAAAATTAAAATATGAGATAAAAAGTCAATTATGAAATAAAAATAACATGTAAATCATAATTATGAGATAAAATGTCAAAATTGTTATATAAAAAGTCATAATTATGACATAAAATTTTTAATTATGACAAAATATACAGTAAATATGACAAAATAATGACATGAAGTCTAAATTATGTGATCAAAAGCTATTATGATTTCAAAATTTTGAGATTCATAATTATGAGATTAGAAGTCAAAATATGAGATAAAAAGTAATAATTATGAAAAAATATATTATGTTAATCATAACTATGAGATTAAATGTCAAAATAAGAAGTTATGAGTTGAAGTTATGACAAAAACATAAGTATGACAAATCAAAATAATAAGATAATGATTCATAATTAAAATTAGAAGTCAAAATATGAAATAAAATCTCATAAGTTCTAAAACTTTTTGAAGTCATAATGGTGGCTTTTTCATCTCATAAATTCTTTTTGTCATTATTTCGACATTATTATGACTTGCGTAGTCTGTCATAATGTATATTTTTATGTCATAATTATGATTTATCCAACCATGATTCCCGCCCCCCTCGTGTGGCAGAATTGGGCTTCTATAGAAATCAAACATAATTTTCTATAATAACTTTAAATCATGAGTAGCCTGGATTTTGCATTAGTTTGCCAAACTTTCCTGTGTGCCAAAAATCTTTAATTTTCCCCTTTATCCATTGGCATTGCAGCTGAATGGAATGCTTTACAGTCAAACAGATGCTGCAGCTCAAGACTTGAGCGACAGCCAAAAGAACAATCTTGTTTTTAGTTGGAAAACAACAAGGAAATTCATTAATTAATTGCATTGGGATCACTCGAAATGGGGCTTCTCCGAGACTCGTTTGGACGATTACAGCATACTCCCATTTAGTTTTACTCATCTATAAAATTTATTTGATGCGAGAGGATGGGAAAAGGTACTAATATTACACCATCCCATCTACTGACATCCCTCGTCACACTAGAACTGTAATTTACTAAAAAGCTTTATTTCTTATCATGTCAGGTCAGCATACACATGTGATTGGCTCATTATCTCTGTTCATGCCTGGACTGAATCTGTCTTTCTCTTGTTCGGTAATGAGTCTTGAATAAATATATGACTGATCGTGTGTTTACTCTGTCGTGCCAGGGAGGAGCTCACGTTAACCTGGATAGTTAATAAGAAACCAGAGACTGAGATTACAAGATCAGAAAAGACGCTTCCTTAAACACCAGTTTATCAGTGTTACTGACACACACAAACGCAGCATGAGTTATCATCTGTAGAGTCTCCCTGTCTGTCTGACGCTGATACACAGGTTAAATGTGTTAGCAAATAAAAATGTACCTAGATCTCACGTATCTGATGGCTGTTTTCTTGCTGATGTCAGCCAGAGCAACAGATCCACTCTGCTGGTCTGAAAGTTTTCAGTAGTTGAGCTCGGCTGTGCTGATATTTATACGTCATAATTTCCACTTTTTCATAATTATGACTTTTTATCTCATATGTTGACTTCTATTTTTATAATTATGACTTGGTATCTCACATTTTAAATTTTTTGTTGTGACTTTTTCTCTCATCACTTTCTAATTATTTTGACATTGTAATTTAACATTTTTTATGTCACAATTATGATTTCCTATTTCCTATTTTTGAATTACATTCTCATAATTCTTAATTTTTTACATCACAATTTTGACTTTCTATTTCATATTTATGATTTGTATCTAATAATTTAACTTTTATTCACGTAATTATGACTTAATGTCTTATAACTTACGTTTATAAATGTCATAATGATTTTTTGTCATTATTTTGACTTGTAATATCATAATTTACTTTTCATTGAATATTTATGACTTATTCTCATTATTATGACTTTACTGTCACCTTAATGACTTTTTCTCTCATAACTGACTTTATATCATTATGTGGACTTTTATTTCATTTTAATCTTTTATCTCATAATTTGACTTATTCTCGTAATTATGACTTAAATGTCTCATATTTTACTTTTTTAATGTCATAATGACTTTTTCTCTAGTAACTTTGACTTTTTGTCATTATGTGGACTTTTCATATCATAATTATGACTTTTTATTTAATTTTAATTATCTCATAATTTGACTTATTCTGATAATTATGATTTATGTCTCATAATTTACTTTTTAAATGTCATAATGACCTTTTCTCTCTTAACTTTGACTTTTTGTCATTTTATATTGTAATTATGAACATTAACAAATTATCTCATAATTTGTCTTTTATTCTAATAATTGACATAAATGTCTCATAATTTACTTTTTTATGCCATAATGACTTTTAATTTCATAGTCATGATTTTTATCACATAATTTGACTTTCATTCTTGTAATAGTGAATTTAATGTCTCATATATTTCTTTTTTAAATGTCATAAAGACTTTATCTCCTAACTTTGACTATTTGTCATTATATGGACTTTTTATATCATTATTATTACTTATTTCATATTTATGATTTTTATCTCATAATTTGACTTTTATTCTCATAATTAATACCTAAATGTCTCATAATGTACTTTTTTATGTCATAATGACTTTTTATTTTATATTTATGACTTTTATCTCATAATTGGACTTTTATTCTTTTATTTAATGTTTGAGGAATAATGTATATGAGTGGAATTCTTTTTAATTAGCAAAAGTCTACAGGGAATTTTACAGAACCATTTGCATGTTGTAAAGACACTGGATGAGCGCAATTTCCTGTCCTGTGTTGATATGTTTCAGTTCTGGCAACACAGATATCTTCTTTAAATAGCCGGTAGCCTTTAGTTAAACCACAGACATGAACTGTGCATTGCTACTTTCTATTGCTTAGTGTATTTTCATGGAATAGAAAGATGTTGCATCTTAAATGCTTGTATCTACTAAAAAAATAATGTTTAACAGTATACTAGCATAAAGATGATCTAAAGTGAATCGACTTGGACTAAAGGCCATAATTAAGTTTGCATAATGAAGTTTGTTGCTAACCTTAAACATGATAAATAGTGATGCTTGGTTAAACAAATACCACTAAAAACAGAAAATTATATGTACCTTACTGCATAAGAGATGTAACTTAATTGAAATGCATTTGACAAAAAAAAAACTTTAGTTGAGATTGGTGTTTTATGGGAGATGATAGTCTCTGAATGAGGTCTTGACCTGTTAATCGTGTTTCTGGTGGCCACAGCTCAGAGCGTGTTGTTTCATTTATATTTCAGCTGCTAATTGCACTGTAGAAGATTGCAATCACTACCTCTGACATTTACTGTCTGCCTGTCAAATATTTGTCAGGAGCAAATCAATATTTCATCATTTTTCCATATTGCTCGGTGTTAGGTCAAATTTGCTAAATATCTTCTTTTGTGTTTCACAGTAGAAAGGAGAGTCTGCCAGGTTTTGAACAACATGAGGGTGAGTAAACAATGACATTTTTATTTTTCATTATTGCTTTCAAGAGAGAAAAGCTCCATTCGTTTACATTGTGTCATTTTGAGTATTAATGTCAACACCACAAACAACTGTGAGGTGAGCAGATGAGTGTTTAATGTTTCTTCAGTGGCAGAAAGCCTCATTATTCTCACGTTATCTCAAAGTTATCTCAATGTGGCCCACTGTCTTATCTGTGCTAATCGTGTAACTGCATGTTGCATCATAAAACTGATTTGTTTATTATGCTTCATCAAAGTTACATTTACTTCGTTACATTTACTTGAGTAATTTTTTGGGGTAACTAATACTTTTCGGAGTATATTTAAAGATGGGTACTTTATACTCTTACTTGAGTAAATTTTTGGGGAAACATCTGTACTTTTACTTCGTTACTGTGGGCGACGCTCCTCTCGTTACTTTATCTTAATGCAATAAATGTTATAATGCTTCAGTTTATTCCAAACGCGCCGTCTACTTTTCTCTGGACAATGAGCGATGCCCAGTCGCAAATGATTCATTCTTTTGAGTCAATTCTGTTCAAAGGCTTGATCAAACCAATTGGCAAACGAGTGAATTGGTTCATGAATCAGTTTGAATGAGTCGTTCAGTTCCCTGCCGCACGCGCTGAGCGTCTGAAGTGGTTCACTCGGAGTTGTAACGTTTAAGAACAGAAAGAGCGTTGAAAACGTGGCTGGAACTGCACTGAATTGAAAGCAAATCTGCAAAGGATATCAATAAAAGATATTTTATTTCACACATTTCCAATAACATGGGCTACATTCGATTACAGTACACGATACCACTGTGACATTAGTTTGTTGTACGTGTGTGGCTTATAACAGAGGGGAGTCAAGTTGAATGCAGCTTCCAAAAGACAAAAAATAGCCGATTAAGATTTTATTAATTTTAATACAATCACACCGGTGTGAGTACGTTCAGCGAGTCATCATCAGCTGCTAAATTCAGATCTGTGATCGCTTGCTGGCGCTGAGCCAGAGATAGATGTGTTTATACAGCGCTGCGCATTATAACCAATCACACATGATTCTTTTGAGCTTATTAAAGCATTGGCCAATCAGAGGCATTCAGATGAGTCATCGCTGAAATACCGGTGCTTCCTTCACTCGCTCACTGACTGAATACCTCTTTCTGGCGAATTCTCTCGTCAGAAACAACAAAGTGCAGATGTGTGTACGAATCTTTAATTAAGATATTGATTTCACAGTGTTAACAGTTTCAGTGATTTTAATGGGAGTTTCTGAGAGTGATTGAAATCTAGACTGTCAGTGAAAATGATCTTTAATAATGTAAATGTTATTTGCTCTCTTTCTGAACAATGAAAGATTAGTAGCAATATTTATATCACATTAACTTTCAATGTTAAATTCACATTTAATATAAAGTCAGTTGTATTAAAAATATGTTATGGCATGACACCTATATCTGTTACTTAAGTAAACAGACTGGGTTTTATAATAAATTACATAAATTGGAGTAAAGGCTGATGAAATATATACATTTATACACGCACACATACATTACATACATTTTATCTATATATCTAAATAAAAATAGGCTCAGTATATATGACCCAAAGTAACTAGTAACAAACTACTTGAGTAGATTTTTTATCCGATACTCTTTTACTCTTACTCAAGTAACTATTCAAGACTAGTACTTTTACTTTTACTTGAGTAAATATTTCTAGAAGTACTTTTACTTTTACTTGAGTACAGTTTTTGGGCACTCTACCCACCTCTGGATCTTATTTGTGATTTCTGGGACTTAAAAGGAAGCATCTGTGATTGTCATGAGAACTAGATCAAATATGTTTCAAAAGGGTTTAATCTCAGAATATGGGCTGAACAGTTTGTTTTATGTGTTGGTTATTTGCTGTCTGTGTTTTTGTCAAAGGTCTGAATACAGTGTCATTTCTCCTGCCATTGTCTCAGAGTGTGTTTTATTGTTATCAGTGAACATGAGGACAGCAGCAGATCTTATCACACACACACACACACGCACACGCACACACACACACACACACACACACACACACACACAGGAATGCGATGAGACATAAACACGCACACAGCAGCTGAATAAATCATCTATTAGTTACTGTACACACACACACACACACACACACAATAACAGTCTTTGTCCTGGCTGGATTTGTCCGTATCATCAGAGGTTATAAAAGATCATCAGTTTTCACACAAAACTAATATTTGTCCAGGGACATTTCAAGTTAATTTTAGTTAACGTTTTTCGCACTGCATAAACTCGCATGGATATTTTTTTAGTTTTAATAATTTCTCTCATTCTAGATATTTTAAAGTAAATACAAATTACTGTTTGCTTTAAAATTACTACTACACTTCTAATTTAGAAGAGATCTTTCTTCAGTCATGATTAACTACTAAAATGCTTAAAGTCTCTCTCTCTCTCTCTCACTCTCTGTCTCTCTCTCTCTCTCAATTCAATTCAAATGAGCTTTATTAGCATGACTGTGAAACACAATGTTGCCAAAGCATCAACATATTATATATAAATAATAAAACAAACAAACAAAACATATATGTACAGATCATGTCATAAATAAACACAATTTATCCTAATAAATGAATAAATGCAGTCGGTCTCTCTAGAGAATTAGCTGACTCTGGCGTTGTGAATAGCTAACACATATTTAGCCGCTAGTGCAGCTGTACTATCATCTTCTCCCAGTAAGAAGAACATTTTGTCAGTGTCGCTCAGTTCAGAGAATGATGGAATTAAGATTTCAAACCTTGGCAGAAAGGTTTCTCTTATACTGGTGTATTTAGAGCAGAAGAGCAGAAAGTGTTCCTCATCCTCGATGTGCTGTAGGTCACAGTGTCTACAGATCCTCTGCTCTCTCTCTGTCTTCCTCTCTCTATCTCTAGATCATGCTCACTTCATCTGTATTTGGAGAGGATTTGTCTTTCTTTAAAATGTTTAATAAATAGATAACTGGCCAATTTAGTGGTTCTATTGAGGGCCGAGTAACATTGCAGTTTATTCTGGAGGGCAAAATGTGCTTTTAGTGCTTGATCATGAGTGACTTTTAGATGTTTGTGGATATGGTTAATAAAAGGTTTGGGGTTGATGGACGAGTTGAAGAGCGAGTGAGTTCAGAGGATGAGGTTCTGCTGAGCTTTCATTGGCGAGGAGGGCTTTATATTGCACTGACTCTGGGTCAGACTGATGGAGGTGATGCCAGAACTGAACACATCTCTTCTGGATCTCCATGTTCAGCGGGTACAGGCCCAGCTCAGCCCTGCAGGCCGCAGTGGACGTCTTTCTGTCAACCCCCAGAATATTTTTGCCAATTTCCAATTGTAATTTTTCTACTGATGTTTTATCCCAATTTTTAAAATTTAGTACTGGTCCCCAAATTTCACATCCATATAAAAGAATTGGTTTTATTATTGAATTATATAATTTTATCCAGGTTTTAATGGGTAATTTTAAGTGTCCACATCGTGACTTTATAGCATAGAAAGCCCTCCGAGCCTTTTCAGCGAGTGTTTTCACAGCCAGACCGAAGCGTCCCGAAGCGCTGATGTCGATGCCCAGATAGCTGTAGCTAGAGCTGTGCTGCAGGACCTGGCCTTTATACAGGAACTGCTGTTTGTGTCCCTGAGATCTGGCTTTCTTCTGGAACACCATGACTCTGGTTTTGTCCAGATTGACGGTCAGAGCCCAGTCGTGACAGGCTCTGCTGAAGGCCCTCAGGTGTGCGGGACAGCAGGGCCAGGTCATCTGACCTCTGACCCCTGTAGAGTGAGGCCGGGCACAGTAGAGCTCTCCAGCGCTGACGCCAGGTCATTGATGTAGATGTTGAATAGAGTTGGGCTCAGACCGCAGCCCTGCCTCACTCCACGGCCCTGCTGGAAGAACGCGGTTCTGCGGTTACCCATCTTCACCGCACTTTTGCTGTTGGTGTACAGAGATTTAATAATGTCAAATGTTTTTCCGCCAATGCCAATTTGTAGGATTTTGTACAGTAGACCATCATGCCAAATTGAATCAAATGCTTTTTTAAAGTCTACAAAACATGCAAATATTTTCCTTTGTTTGTGGTTGATGTTCTTGTTGATTAGAGTGTGGAGAGAGTAGATGTGGTCGGATGTGCGATGTTTTGGTAAAAAGCCAATCTGTGCTTTATTTAAGATGTTGTGTGCTGAGATGTGTGAGACGATGCGTGTGTGTATGATACAGAACAGTTTCCCCAACACACTGCCCACACTTATCCCGCGGTAGTTATTGGGGTCGAATCGATCGCCGCTCTTAAATATGGGGGTGATGAGTCCCTCAGACCAGATCTCAGGGAAGTGTCCGGACCAGAACACCAGATTAAATAATTTGCCTATTGTTTGAATCATGCTGGGACTGCTGAGTTTAAGCATTTCATTATTAATGTGATCTTGTCCACATGTTTTCTTTAATTTAAGATTTTTAACATGTTCTAATATTTCAGATATTGTTATTGATTTATCTAATGGATTTTGATAATTCTTAATAGTTTTTTCCATGTCTTCTAGTGTTTTCTTTATTTTACTCTGAGGTTGGTTGAGGTCGGTCGGTTCAATTTTTTGATACAGATTTTCAAAGTAAGATTTCCAAATTGTGCCATTCTGGAGTGAAATCTCTAATTTGGGTTTTTGGAGTTTTTTATATAGGTTCCAGAAAGTGTTTTGATCTATTGAATCGTCAATTTCTTCAATTTTAGTTTGAAAATATTTTTCTCTTTTTTTCCACAGCAGTGTTTTGTACTTTTGCAGACAGTCTGAGTAAGAAAGCCGTAATGTCTGGCTGGACGGATCTTTGTGCTTTTTATTGGAAAGTCTCCTGAGTTCTTTTCTGAGACCGGCACATTCATCATCAAACCAGACATCCTTTCTCTTTCTCTGTCCATTGGTTCTATGTTTGGTTTGCTGTTTAATATTAGATAGAGTTATCAATGTTATGAATATGTTATTTAAGTTTTTTGTTGCTAAATTTATTCCATTAATATCTAAGGTGAAATCAGTGGACATAAAGTCATCTAGCATTTTTAATATAGTCGGATTGTTCATATTTTCTTTGAATTGTTCTGAGTTGGATTGATTCCACTTGAGTTTCTGTTTCAGAGGAAACAGTTTTTCAGCTTCAGGTGGAGCAGTTTTGGTTATTTGACATGGGGCTTTCAGATAAAGCACAGTTTGGCAGTGATCGGACATCGGGAGCTGAGGTCTGACTGTGAAGGCATTGATAAAACTTTGATCAATATCTGTTATTGAATAATCAACCACACTGGCTCCTAATCTGGAGCAGTAAGTGAATCTACCTAATGTATCTCCACGAGTTCTGCCGTTAATGATGTATAATCCTAAACCTTTACAGAGTTTCAACATTTGTTTTCCACTAATGTTCACTGAAGTATCATAGCTGTTTCTCGGTGTGATATTAGATGAGGGATGAAACGTGGTGTCATTGGAGATGTGGTCATTATCTACAATATTTACATAATCAATTTCTCGCCCTGTTCTGGCGTTTAAGTCTCCGCAGATGAGGATGTTTCCTCTGGACTGAAAGTGTAAGATGTCTGTGATGTTGGGAAGCTTTGCTCTTCGTAATAGGGAGAGTCATGAGGTGGAATATAGATTGCACAGAGATAAAGATTAGACTGATATATGACGGATTTCACTTCAAGCCAAATGGATGATTTTCCACTTTTAGCAACTTTAATCGAATGTTTTAAATCGTCTTTGTGCCATATAAGTATTCCACCTGAGTCTCGGCCACATTTAATTTTAGAATTTTTTGATGAAGGAACCATAATTTCCTTGTATCCTATTGGACAATGTAAGGTCTCATTACTACGACACCACGTCTCATGAAAGATACAGATGTCCATGTCTGTTACACTGCTGAGTCTTGGTCTGCAGTCTTATTACCAAAAGTAGAAGAGTGCAGACCTTGTATATTCCAACAACTGATTTTAAATGATTTCATGAATAGGTGTGTGTGTGTGTGTGTGTGTGTGTGTGTGTGTGTGTGTGTGTGTGTGTGTGTGTGTGTGTGTGTGTGTGTGTGCTATGCAGGTTATGTCCTCAGCCTGGAGCAGATGACGTTCAGCAGATGTCGGATCTGGTTGAGTTCAGCGGCTGCAGGGTTCTGTGGTTGTTGAGCGGCCGCTGCGTAGCTCTTGTGTTGGGTCCGGTGGTCCGTCTGGGCTCTGCTGGAGGACGAAGGCTTCTCTGTGTTGTGTAGCTCTTGTGTTGGGTCTGGTGGTCCGTCTGGGCTCTGCTGGAGGACGAAGGCTTCTCTGTGTTGTGTAGCTCTTGTGATGGGGTGGAGGTCCGGTGGTCCGTCTGGGCTCTGCTGGAGGACGAAGGCTTCTCTGTGTTGTGTAGCTCTTGTGATAGGATGGAGGTCCGGTGGTCCGTCTGGGCTCTGCTGGAGGACGAAGGCTTCTCTGTGTTGTGTAGCTTTTGTGTTGGGTCTGGTGGTCCGTCTGGGCTCTGCTGGAGGACGAAGGCTTCTCTGTGTTGTGTAGCTCTTGTGATGGGGTGGAGGTCCGGTGGTCCGTCTGGGCTCTGCTGGAGGACGAAGGCTTCTCTGTGTTGTGTAGCTCTTGTGTTGGGATGGAGGTCCGGTGGTCCGTCTGGGCTCTGCTGGAGGACGAAGGCTTCTCTGTGTTGTGTAGCTCTTGTGATGGGGTGGAGGTCCGGTGGTCCGTCTGGGCTCTGCTGGAGGACGAAGGCTTCTCTGTGTTGTGTAGCTCTTGTGATGGGGTGGAGGTCCGGTGGTCCGTCTGGGCTCTGCTGGAGGACGAGGGCTTCGCCTGTTATCGGAGTTTCTGTTGTTTCTTGCTGTGTTTCCAAGGGCTGTGCTTTTCAGCACACTGGCGAAGACTTTCACTCCTTGCTTATTGAGATGTATGTGGTCATACATATGATGAGGCTGTATGTCTTTGTGATGGGCGAGATGAACATTAGGAATGAGTGCGCAGCTTCTGGAGAGTTCCACATTATTCCCGTGGATGACGTGGAAAGGCACATCGGTGCGTGGCAGCAGTGTGGACAGAGTTACTCTAGCCTCTGGGAAGCGTTGTGTGGCTCTGATCACCACCTCTCTCATCATAGGAGCCACACGGCCCTTCATGGCCCTTAAATCATTCATCCCTGTGTGGATTACGATGTGCTTGTAGTTTTCATGTTTACTCTCAGACAGGATCTGAAAAGCACTTCTTGTGTTTGGGCACCAGATTTTCTTGGCTCTCATGTTTGGTAGCAGAAGTCTCTCATTGACATATTTCCCGTTAGAGTCCGTCAGGATAAGAGCATGTGTTTCTCCCGGGTCCTGTGCAGAGGAGCTGTGGATCTGGGGTGCAGGATCAGTCGAGTAGTGAGGCTCTTCTTCCACGGGCTGCTGTTCAGGTTGAGGGTTTTCCATGAGCATCTCTGGACGAGTCAAGGGTTTGGCAGAAGACTCTTTAGGGGCTGAAACAGAGTTGAGTCTTTCTTTCAGATCTGTGATGAGTTCATCTTTGGTGTGGAGTACTGACTTCAAGGCCGATAACTCCTCCTGCATTTCTTTTCTAACTTCCGTTAGTTTTCTTCCTAAAGTTGATTTTACTTCCCTTAGTTCATCTTTGGTTTTCTGAAGTTCTTCTGTCATTTCTTCTCTGTGTCTCTGCAGAGATTCAACTTCTTGTTTTAAGTTCTTTATGTCCATTGTCACTTGTTCCATGTTGTTGTCTTTCAGG
>NC_081801.1:695000-702500 GCF_963082965.1 Carassius carassius
TCATGGCAGCGGCCGGTGCTGATGAGAGACGCCGCCGATCCCTGCTCTTCATCAGCATCAGCGTCTGAAGCGACGCCTCTCGCATCCATCATGCTCGTTCTCCGTGTGTGAATCGCAGTGATTCTGGGCTGAGATGGTTCGGGTCGTTAGTGTTCTGGGTCTGGTGATGTTCAGCGTCGCTCTGCTCATTTTGTCATTGATCAGTTATGTGTCCATCAAGAAAGACTTCATCTTCACCGCCCCGAAATTCGCCAACGCCGGCGGGCCGCGGATGTACATGTTCCACACGGGCTTTCGGTGAGTGGGCATGTGTTTTACCACGCTCATTCAATAAATCAGGGCTATAAAAGGGATGCTTATGATTGTAATTCAGAAAGGGGTGCGTTTCTAATGCGCATGTGTGCAGATATTGCCTTCTTGTAGATTAATAAGCGCGTGCTTTATTCTAATTTTGGAAAGGCCTCTCTTGTCCTTCTGTCGTGATGCTCGGCGCGCATGCGCAGATCGCTCCTTGATCATCAAGATGAACGAACCCACATTCGCAGAGTAATGATTTCTGAACATTCAGCTGATGCTTTCATATTCTATATGCATCATGCATTCAATTCTAACAAAGTTCAAAGCGAAAGCTCGTTTTGAGCATTTCTCCATCAAGATCTCCATTGCACAAAAGGTTCTTGATAGTGGAAAAAGGTTCCTCAAATTATTCAAATGTTCTAAATATCAAGATGTATTATTATAATTTTTTTTTTATAGACAACGAAAAAACTTTTTTTATTTTGCATTTGGCAGTTATTATAGTTAACTAAAACCTAAACAATAAAAAACTGAAATAAAATACAATTTAAGAAAAAACGTGTGTGTGTAAATAAAAAGTAGAATTCAAAATATTAAGAAATGCAAAAATAAAAAATAATTTTTTTAATAAAAAAATAACTGATGAATGGCATCGTTGTGAAAGCAGCTTTTCACAGGTTTTATTTTTACATTATTTTGAGATTTAATGCAATTTCGTTAAAGGAATAGTCCACCTAAAAATTAACATAAGCTGAAAATGTGCTCACCCTTAGGCGATCCAGGATCAGGGGCGTTGCACAATTGTCTCTTGTCTCTTGTTGTCTCTCACATCTAAATCCAGCCACATATTTGTTTATAGCTGTTTTGGCTTATAAACGCTGCTTTATCTGTGCAGATTTCTCTCTTGATTCAGACCAGAACACTTTTACACTGGAGGAAGCATTATTATGGATTAAGGACTTTAAGGGCATTTTAACCTTACCCAATGATTTGAAGTAAAAATGTTGGATTTGTTTTTACAAACATGCAGCTTTTTCCCTCACAAGACACATTTTGCCATTATTTGGATGACAAAATGTGATTTAAATTTTAAAAAGATGCACAGCTATTGCAGATATATACACAGCATCATAAAGACTGTATAAAGTGCAAGTAAAGCCCTGTGTGTTCTGTTGTTGTGGTTGTGTCAGTCTGTGCCGCTGTCCTTGGTCCTGATTTACTCCTCTGGCAGTTTTATGTCCAGTCAGTAATCAGATGCTTTTTTTGCAGTCAAGGTTACATAGAAGGAGTCATTTTGTTCCCGGCACGTCTTGTTGACGATATGACCATATGTTACTCAGCTTTACTATGAGTCATTTGAACTTGCGCCAGTGAAGAGAGAACATACGCCAAAACTAGCAGAACCGCATTCAAATGGGTTTGAACCCTTATGCTGTGCTGAAAATCCTTCACCTAATTTGGTTTTCCTGAAGAAAAACGGTGGGGTAAAAAAAAAAAAAAAACAGTTTTATACAACAGTTTTTTCTGATCCTGTGATTGGCTATGAGGAGTGCGATATTCAAGTGATAACAGCACTAAATAGTTGTTTACACTTCAAATATGTGGTTTGTTAATAAAGATAAGGTCTATTTGAACAGTTGTGAGCTCCAGGGCGTCTTTAATGCAACTTTAATGCTGTATATCCGAGCACTGCCTTTATACTTTTGACTGAATTGCCTAGAAACTTTTATGATGGCTGTTCTTGATGTTTATTAACCCTTAAAGACCTAGAACATTTTTGGGGCGCCTGACACACCTGCACTTTTCTTTGTTTTTCATACCTATTCTAGCAGTCAGCATCAAGTGTCATATATCATTATAAACAGGAGGACTTACAGTTTAAGTTTAATTTATTCAACAATACAGTGCAAATGATTCACAAACAACACAAAATGAGTGAGAAATATTCAGAGTGCAACAGAGTGCAACTATCTTTATGACTTTATATTTATATAATTATTTATACATAATAGACATCATATAAACGAGAGATCAGCTGTCAATAATCTGCGTCAGAATCGATTTTACTCGGACATTGCCTCACAAACCCAATGTAGAAATCCCAGTGGTTTATCAGATATGTACCACGGTTTCATCCTCGGTTTTGATTTGTTTTATGTCAAAGTTCTCTGTCGTGTGTTTTTTTTTGTGCTTTTTCAGAGAGTTTTCTCATGCAAATGTGTTAGTTTGTGTTTGTATCCATGCACTCGCGACAGACTTCACTTTCACTTTGTTTTTTTCTTTAATAATGAAAAAAACAAAGCATTGGTTTCTTCTGACGAATCAATGTTGTCAAAATGTGATGACGTAATCACGTGCACTACGGCGCCTCTGAATATCCAAATTAGATCAAAAGGATATCTCCGAAACTTGGAGAATCTCTGCTTTACATCACTTTTTAAAGCATTCAGATTGGATTAGCGGTTCAAAAGTTATTAAACATTAAAAAACAACAGTTATTTTTAGCCACGGGTGGCTGTCTCTGTCTTTGAGGGTTAAATCTTATTATACAATAAATAATATTTCATATAAATAATAGTAGTGAATAGTATTTGGGAAACAGTGTGTGTGTGTGTGTGTGTCTGTGTGTGTGTGTGTGTGTGTGTGTGTGTGTGTGTGTGTGTGTGTGTGTGTGTGTGTGTGTGTGTGTGTGTGTGTGTGTGTGTGTGTGTCTGTGTGTGTGTGTGTGTGTGTGTGTGTTTGTGTGTGTGTGTGTGTGTGTGTGTGTGTTATGGTGATTTTAGTGACATTATTCCTCCATTTGTTTTTCTGAGTGAGAGTAAAGACTTTTCTATTGAAAGAGACTGAAACAAGGTAATGAAGAAGGAAGTTATTTTTTACTTTCAGCAACAGCTTGTAAGACACAGTTAACAAATGAGTGGCGCTGTCATCGGAAATCACCCTTAACAGATGAAAGATAGTACGACAAAGATATCGCTTTCCACAGCAGACATTCGACTCGTGTTTTATTGTGAATATGAGATTAAGCTGAAGAATGAATGCTGTATCAGATCACACTCTAAGTCCATCTCTGTCTCATAACACAGTGAGCTTTAATACAGTGATACAATCAGCTTTCAATGAAACGACTCAACAATCCTTTATTACTAAAGTTATAAAGTAATATTTCTGAATTAGTAACAGATCTTGAACTCAGCTGTTAAACTGTCCAACTGAGATCTGAATATGTGGCGGAAGAAAATAGTTTTGATATGCAACATATGTTGTGAGTGGCTTGAGTTATTTTGAAACAGACTGAGCTTTAACAAACAAGAGTGAGCAAACGGGCAGGCGTGGAGTCTAAAAGCGGCTGTTTAATTAGAGCGGCCATCGACTGCCCCGGGCACAGTCTGACTGACAGCGGTCTGGATGGGTCTCATTGATCGGAGCCGCTTTCAGCAGCTGCCGTCAGTGGGACGCCGTGATCGGGTCCTCCTGTGATGTGCAACAGAAACAGTGTTTCTCATTTCCTCTGTGCATCTTCTCATCAGGTCCCAACTGGCCATGAAGTTCCTGGATCCTGCGTTCACATCGCTGAATAACGCGCTCAACGAGAACCTGCAGGAGTCTAGCAGCTGGAGGTTCAACAAGAGCGCTTATTTACTGCAGAGGTGAACCTTACACACACACATGCACACAATCACACATACATCTCTCTCGCTCTTTCTCTCTCTCTCTCTCTCTCTCTCTCTCTCTCTCACAAACACACACACAAGCACAGTGGAGAGGATTCTAATACTAGTTAGTCAGAATATTAATTTAGAGTTCATCTAAAACCCTCCATCATCCCCAGCTCCCCCTGTATTGATCTGCTATGAGTTATTTTACATGCTATTTGTGCAGTGCTGCAGTGTGTCTTAATTACTCACAGCACCATATCGGCTCAGGTATTGGTAGTAACAAGTTCATGTACTTGCTTGCAGCAGCAATAATCGACAAATACAGCGATAACCAACAGCAGCAGCAGCAGCAATAATCTACAAATACAGCGATAATTCAATTCAATTCAAGTTTATTTGTATAGCGCTTTTTACAATACAAATCGTTACAAAGCAACTTTACAGAAAATTATGTTTCTACAATATTTAGTAGTAGCTAGTAATTTGTGCATGTTTGACAGGATTTTAGAAAAAATAAAAAATAATAATAATACAAGACGTAGTCAGCTAGACGATGCACTATCAATATTATTAATTAATAGTTATTATATGATGCAGTCACACATGTAGCAATATTTGTTAGTTCTGTTTGTTGATTCAAGGTTAGCATACAAGGTAACCAACAGCAGCTGCAGCAATAATCTACAAATACAGCGATAACCAACAGCAGCAGCAGCAATAATCTACAAATACAGCGATAACCAACAGCAGCTGCAGCAATAATCTACAAATACAGCGATAACCAACAGCAGCAGCAGCAATAATCTGCAAATACAGCGATAACCAACAGCCGCAGCAGCAATAATCTACAAATACAGCGATGACCAACAGCAGCAGCAGCAATAATCTACAAATACAGCGATAACCAACAGCCGCAGCAGCAATAATCTACAAATACAGCAATAACCAACAGCACCTGCAGCAATAATCTACAAATACAGCAATAACCAACAGCAGCAGCAGCAGCAGCAATAATCTACAAATACAGCGATAACCAACAGCAGCAGCAGCAATAATCTACAAATACATCGATAACCAACAGCAGCAGCACCAATAATCTACAAATACAGCGATAACCAACAGCAGCAGCAGCAATAATCTGCAAATACAGCGATAACCAACAGCCGCAGCAGCAATAATCTACAAATACAGCGATAACCAACAGCAGCAGCAGCAATAATCTACAAATACAGCAATAACCAACAGCACCTGCAGCAATAATCTACAAATACAGCAATAACCAACAGCAGCAGCAGCAGCAGCAGCAGCAATAATCTACAAATATAGCAATAACCTACAGCAGCAGCAGCAATAATCTACAAATACAGCGATAACCAACAGCAGCAGCACCAGTATCCATCCATCTTCTTCCGCTTATCCGGGGCCGGGTCAGCAGTCTAAGCAGAGAACCCCAGACTTCCCTCTCCCTAGACACTTCCTCCAGCTCTTCTGGGGGGACACCGAGGCGTTCCCAGGCCAGCCGGGAGACATAGTCTCTCCAGCGTGTCCTAGGTTTTCCCCGGGGTCTCCTCCCAGTAGGACACGCCCAGAACACCTTCCCGGGAAGGCGTCCAGGAGGCATCCAGAACAGATGCCCGAACCACCTCAGCAGACCCCTCTCGATGTGGAGGAGCAGCGGCTCTACTCTGAGCTCCTCCCGGGTGACTGAGCTTCTCACCCTATCTCTAAGGGATCGCCCAGCCACCCTGCGGAGAAAGCTCATTTCGGCCGCCTGTATCCGGGATCTTGTCCTTTCGGTCATGACCCAAAGCTCATGACCATAGGTGAGAGTAGGAACATAGATTGACCGGTAAATCGAGAGCTTCGCCTTGCGGCTCAGCTCTTTCTTTACCACGACAGACCTGTACATCGACCGCATTACTGCAGAAGCTGCACCGATCTGTCTGTCAATCTCCCGTTCTATCCTTCCCTCACTCGTGAACAAGACCCCAAAATACTTAAACTCCTCCACTTGAGGCAGGAACTCTCCACCAACCTGAAGTGGGCAAGCCACCCTTGTCCGACTGAGGACCATGGCCTCGGATTTGGAGGTGCTGATTCTCATCCCAGCCACTTCACACTCTGCTGCAAACCGTCCCAGTGCATGCTGAAGGTCCTGGCTTGATGAGGCCAACACGACAACATCATCCGCAAAGAGCAGAGACGAAATCCTGTTGTCACCAAACCTGACCCCCTCCGGCCCCTGGCTGCGCCTAGAAATTCTGTCCATAAAAATCATGAACAGAACCGGCGACAAAGGGCAGCCCTGCCGGAGTCTACAAATAATCTACAAATACAGCAATAACCAACAGCAGCAATAATCTACAAATATAGCAATAACCAACAGCAGCAGCAGCAATAATCTACAAATACAGCTATAACCAACAGCAGCAGCACCAGTAATAATCTACAAATACAGCAATAACCAACAGCAGCAATAATCTACAAATACAGCTATAACCAACGGCAGCAGCAGCAATAATCTACCAATACAGCGATAACCAACAGCAGCAGCAGCAATAATCTACAAATATAGCAATAACCAACAGCAGCAGCAGCAATAATCTACAAATACAGCAATAACCAAAAGCAGCAGCAGCAATAATCTACAAATACAGCAATAACCGACAGCAACAGCAGCAATAATCTACAAATACAGCAGTAAACAACAGCGGCAATAATCTACAAATATAGCTATAACCAACAGCAGCAGCAGCAATAATCTACAAATACAGCAATAACCAACAGCACCTGCAGCAATAATCTACAAATACAGCAGTAACCAACAGAAGCAGCAATAGCTTAAAAATACAGCAGTAGTAATAATGTGCAAATAGATCAATAACCAACAGGAGCAATAATCTACAAATACAGCAATAACCAACAGCAGCAATAATCTACAAATACAGCAATAACCAACAGCAGCAATAATCTACAAATACAGTAATAACCAACAAGCAGCAACAGCAATAATCTACAAATACAACAATATCCAACACCAGCAGCAGCGTAGTTTATCTATTCTGCCAAGACCAAATACATTAACATTGTCATATCCATTACCATGCTAAAATCTACCAATAGTTCTCATGATAGAACTATGGTCATATAGTTGTTGCCCTTGATGTGGTGTTTATGCATTAATTTTTATAGTGTTAAACGTATCAAATTTAATACTTTTTAAAATATTATTATTCTTTAAACATCAACTTTAAAGAATATCATCATCATCATCAACATCAACAAACATGTGTACATAATATTAAATATTAATAAATATGAATATTTTTAAATAGTAATATTATAGTTGGCTTTCTAATTTTTTTACCCGAATTTTTTCTTTCTTATTCGCTTATTTCATGTTGTTGCGTCTGTTTTTCAGTAAAGAGATCGCCCAGTACATCAACGTCCCGCACAACTTCACGCTGACCAAGAGCAGCGTTCGCGTGGGTCAGCTAATGCACTACGACTACTCCAGTCACAAATACGTCTTCTCCATCGGCGA
>NC_081801.1:715000-757500 GCF_963082965.1 Carassius carassius
CTCCTGCTCCTCCTCTGACAGCTGATCAAAAGAAAAATAGGTCACGCTTTTCAGACTTCTGTCGCTCGTCCTTAATTACAAAAGCAACATCTGCGCATCCTCCGCAACCGGCATTCGAGAAATCTGTTCCTTCTGAAGCACTGAAATAAGTTACTGTGCATGTGAACTGATCGATTTAGAGTAACTGTAGCGAGAGGAAAGGGTTTGAGGTTTAAAACAAACATGCATACTTAAATTAAAAAGTATGCTTTTTTGTCTAAGAAGACTGTACGGTGTAAATGTGTGTTTGGAAACAATGAAGCCTCGCAAAAATTTACTACAAATACAAGTCAAGAAAATTATCGGCTCGTATTTACTGTGTGTGCATTTATATATACAGGCCCCAAAAATTAATATGCATAATTAATCGTTTAAATATTAATGTAATGTATGCAATGAAAAAGTGTTAGATTCACAGAAGACGCGAACATACGTTTGATATTTAAGCATATGTGCAAATCTTCAAACTGCTGAAAACTGACTGATACAAATAGATAGATAGATAGATAGATAGATAGATAGATAGATAGATAGATAGATAGATAGATAGATAGATAGATAGATAGATAGATAGATAGATAGATAGATAGATAGATAGATAGATAGATAGATAGATAGATAGATAGATAGATAGATAGATAGATGCACAATGAAGAGTATAAATTTGATTTGAAATTTCTATTTTGCACTACATTTTCCAAAATGTGTACACTTTATATATTAATATGTGGTGTTTAGGGGTAAATAAGGTACAGATATGTTCTTTTTCGGAGGTTGTACAGTTAAATTGCAGGATTGTGTATATACTAGTTCATGTGATTATATTTTTGTGTTGTTTTGTAGAGGATGAGCAGGATGAACGATCCGTTTGAAGCGAGCGTCTGACGCGGGATTCCAGATGCAGAGGCAGCGAGACTGAGTGGAAGCGTCAGGGATTGGCCACTGGCGCGCGCGCGAGGAACGCGATAGCACCGCGAGCGCGTCAATCAACGCGAAATCTCCTCCCCTTTTCAGCAGGGTCGGGTGCGCGCGGAGCACCTCCAGCTGCCCAAACAGAAGACGCAGGAGGAGTAGAGGGCTCGGACATGGGGAGAAATCAGCACTGGCCCGTCTGATAGAGATCAGTGTTTTTATTAATTATAAAGGAGGGGGGAAAAACCCGAGAGGCCTTAGGAGAGATAAAAATAAAAATAAATAAAAACAAACACGGAGAGAAACCCATCCCTGGCACAAAGCTGGACGTAAATCAATGGACTGAATGAAGACTGCCTATAACGCCTATCGATGCCTGGCCAAGGATTTGGATGTGTACGCTATGAACCCGGAGATGACAATGGACATTGGCAGCCTAAGCCATGAGCAGGACTTGATGAGCGGCCACAGCCCCCATCACAACCGCAATCCGGGGGCTTCCTTGCGGATACACCAGGATCTGACCGTGGCGCCGTCGCGCTCCGCGATGGTCTCCAGTATGGCTTCGATTCTGGACGGCGTCGGCGTCGGCGGCGGAGGAGAGTACCGTCCCGAGCTGTCCCTGCCGCTCCATCACGCCATGAGCATGCCCTGCGACACCTCCCCATCCGGGATGAGCGGCACCTACACCACCCTGACCCCTCTGCAGCCCCTGCCGCCGATTTCCACCGTGTCCGACAAATTCCACCACCACCATCATCATCACCAGCGTCTCTCCGGGAACGTGAGCGGCAGCTTCACCCTCATGCGGGACGAGAGGACTCTACCGGCCATGAACAACCTCTACAGCCCCTACCACAAAGACATGAGCGGGATGGGACAGAGCTTGTCCCCTCTGGGCAACGGCTTGGGCTCCATCCACAACACGCAGCAGACGCTCCACAACTACGGCGCGCACAGCCACGAAAAGATGCTGAGCTCCAACTTCGACGCGCACACTGCCATGCTGACCAGAGGGGACCAGCACCTCTCCAGAGGCCTCGGTGGCCCCGCTGCGGGCATGATGCCGCACCTCAACGGGATGCACGGGCATCCGGGCCACCCTCAATCCCACGGGCCCGTGTTGGCTTCCAACCGGGACAGATCGCTCTCCTCCTCCTCCTCCTCCGGGGCGCCGGGCTCCGGCTCCGGGCAGCTGGAAGAGATCAACACCAGGGAAGTGGCGCAGCGCATCACGGCCGAGCTCAAGCGCTACAGCATCCCGCAGGCCATCTTCGCGCAGCGGGTGTTGTGCCGCTCGCAGGGCACGCTCTCCGACCTGCTGCGGAACCCCAAACCCTGGAGTAAACTCAAGTCCGGCCGCGAGACGTTTCGTCGCATGTGGAAGTGGTTACAAGAGCCCGAGTTTCAGAGGATGTCGGCCCTTCGGCTTGCAGGTAAGACAAGGTATCTGCTTTTGAACATCTTCTGTGTCCGTTTAGGCTTAAGGAACATTTCTTTAGTTCGTTTTACAAGTGAACACTCTATTGCACAACCACTTTTTGTGTTTGATTTTTTTTCTATTGTTTATTCACTTTATGATGCAAGTGCATGCTGTGGAAGAGCCGCTTCGGTCTCGGTGAAAGCAAAGCTTTCAGAGGTGCTGAATAGGGATGTGTTGGTAATTACTGGACTGTTATTCCCCTCCTGCCCCTCTACATCAGGTTTGTTGCCCCCTCTAGCGAAGGGCGGTGCAGGACCCCTTTTCCTTTGTTCGGCTGAAGAAAAACCAAGACTTTAATTTTGCAGTTTGGCTTTTAAGGTGTCAGAGACGGTGTCGTGTTGTTAAATAGCGTCCTATCAGTGCATTACAACAGAAGCATAGTCCGTATCGATTTTTAATTTGTAGGGTGATGCACAGTTATTCACTGAAATAATAGACAGCTTTGATGCCTCCTGCATTGTGCAACACCAGCGCGAGCCTGTGCATTGTGAAAACACAAGCTGTGCATCTTTTGCTTAAAGAACTGCTGTTAAATCACCAAAACATGAGCATCTTTATCAAAACATGCCATCATCGATTCTTTGAATGTCATGCATTCAGATAATGAAAATGCACTGTAAGAGTACTCACAGAAGGTGATTGTTTTGCCAAGCAAACAAATGCATTACTTTATCAAGAATGTGATTTTTAAGCAGAACTGTGCTTTGTGATGATGGCGTAGGCGCTTTAATGGTGTTTCCCTGCAGGGCTCTGGTCTCACAGATGGCTGTGGGTTGGGGGGAAGGTATTATGTGATCTGCAGGGGAATTGTAAAGAAGAACAGAGGCTGCAGTGGCTCGATGAATTATTGATAGGAATCTCTGCGTGACCCTCAGCTCAACGCACACAACGTCACCTTGTCTTTGGTTAAACAGGCAGAGATGTGCAGCCCGGCACCTGCCTTTTGTTCCGTGTTTTGGAGAAATAATGCAAAAGAGACACAAACAGTGAAGTAAAAAATAGAGGAGCTGCACATCGTATCATCAGAAACGTGTGACTCGGAGAGAATTGCTCACGTTTTGTTTTCATGCTTGGATTTCATGCATGTAAATGTTGACTGAGAACTGGAATCTTAAACCTTTATCTCAGCGATGGCTTAGAGGAACTGTTTTTGCTTCCCTAAAGAACCTTTAGCTCTACCAGAATAGTTTATCTTAGTGTGAAGAATATTGAACATTTTTAAAGAACCTTTAGATTTTATTGAATGAATGTTTCCAGGGATTTAAAATGCATTCCATAATTTAAGAAATCTTTATTTTCATGCATATTATTTAATAAATATAATGCTGAACTGATTTAAGATACTTAAATATTAAAATCATATAAGCCTACAGTGGGGTCCAAAATCACCAAATATTATCTGAAAATATTCTATTTAAACATAATTGATCTGCATATAAACAAATCTTGTGGAAAATTTAATACATTTAGTAGTTATGAAAAGTAATATTTCTGATTGTCCACTATTTTAAGGTGACTAATGTAAGTAATAAAGTGTACAGACGGACAGATTTTCTTGCTTTGATTGAAGATGCTGTTCATGAGCTTCAGGTTTTGCACTTTTAGAGTCCAACTTGACATTAAAGTTGTTTAATTCCATGTTTTATTTAATTTTTTATTCAATTTAGAATGACTTGATTTAATATAAAAATAAGAAATATTTCTGAATCCCTTTGTATACTCATACTTGAAGGTATACACATACAGATTTATTGGCTTATTTAAACATAGTGGTGCAGGTGCCTGGTGTCACAGGAGAAAACGAGTTTGTCTTTGCACTGTTAATTTAGTCAAATCAAACGTGACGTCTGTCTGGGCTTCATTCCAGTCACACAGCGCAGGCAATCAGCCATCGAGACGAACCTCGGCCTGTGCCATCTGCCGCTGACAAACAACTTTATTAAGTAAATGATCAAATGGGACAAGTGCTGTTATACGAGTCAGGACAGAGGAGATTGAAAAAGAGCAGGTCTGGAGGAACACAGGGTCCTGGCCTGTAAATAAATACCACCAACCCATGCAAGAGACTTCTCTCTTGATTTGGGCTTTTTTTCATTTTCCAGATGAAGACAGACAGGGCAGGACAGTGAATATATGAAATATTTTTAGATAAACATTGGTGTCTGAAAGTCTGAGAGCACATGCATTTTTGTCATTTAATACAAAATGTTTCTTTGCAAAGTATTTGAACAGAAATCCAATCTGAGTTAAAAGTTGGGAAGAAAAATGAATGAGTGTCTCGGTGCAGCAAAGCCTGATGATCATGTTCCCCATCATGAAAGAGCTTCTTGAGCATCTTTAGGAAATCTTACCATCTGAGTAATATGATCAGTGACACACATGTACTGACATTTGATCCTAGAAGTATTGCAACAATCTAATTTTTTAGCATCCAAAAGCTATTTATTTTCATGTTTGCATGATAAAAATCCTAGGTTGACAATGTGGTCTCGGACATTTGGACACTACTGCATGTTTTTATTTAATTCCAGGTTTGCATATACAAATGGCAGATTTTAATTGTGGTCTTAGACATTTGGACACCAAAGTATATTTTTATTTATTTTAACATTGGCATAAAAAAAAAAGAATTCCAATTTTCTCAGCTATTAGGACGCCGTATATTTGGATTTGTTTTTATGTTTGCATGAAAAAACTACGAAACATTCAGTGTGGTCAGAGCCATTTGGGCACCATTGTAAAATATTATTAATTTCAACATTTGCATGAAAAAAATCCTAAATTTTCAATGTCATGTATTTGGACAGCACTGTATATTACAGAAGCGGTCGACCAATATTGGTTTTTAGTGGCCAATGTGATACCGATATCTAGAGAACAGGATGACCGATGATGATTTCAGTGACAATGCAGGTGTATATGCTAATTTAAATCCTTGTGAAATAACACATTTTTCTTGCATAATATGAAATTCTCTTGAAAACAGCTATTTTGTAGTGCTCCAAATGACCTGGCCTGGCCGATATATCGGTTAGTGACCAGTGAGAATATCTATGTGTATTCTGTTACATTTAGGTTGTGTAATCAGATGTATGAATGACTTCAAGATTTGAATTAAAAATGAAAGCAAAAGATTATATAGGCTAAATATCAGCAAGATTGGCATATTTTTAACGCTGTCAGTGTGTTGTCTTCTGCATTTTTCAAAGGAAAAGGAGATCAAAATCCCAGGCCAGCTCTGCTGTTTATTTTCGTCCTGTCGTTCGGTAATCTGTGGGAGTTGTGTCACTTTCTCAAACACATATGTGTTGCTGAATGACAGCCGATCGATGTGGGTAATCTCTTAAAGATTAAAAGGGCATTAATACTGGCAACAATAACATAAATGTGTGCAACCAGATTGCATTGATCTGGAACCCGATCTGGACTTTTTCCTGTAAAGCTGACGCTAGAAGAACGTTCCCAGCAAGCCGACTCTAAAAAGACTCCTGGTGGGCTATTTTGAGCCACGTTTGTTTAAAAGGATCATTAAAGCTGATGAAGCCACCCAGATAAGACGCGGAATCAACGCATAACCAAGCGTAGATGTTTTCCATTTTATTTTAGCAGGATGTTGAATCACTCCGGCTTTGTGTGGAGGAGGCTGGCTTTAAAACGATGCGTCCAGTGACCTTCACAAAGACCAGGCGAAGCGTGCATCTCATGGCTCAAGATAATTGTAATGGCTTTGTGGTGATGTGAGGAACCTTTTAGAGATGATATTCTCTTCTCAATCCAATAGGTGTGTAACACGGGCCAGGAGAGTGATATAATCCCGGCAGAAATATGCTTGGGCCGACTGATTTATCAGACACTCATGTTTTTGTGGTCAAGCTGTTTTTCCACAGCCAATTCCAATCGCATAGAAGATGTCCTAGCACTATATTATGAAAAACAGCATTGCCTGTTACATTGTTAAGATTATGTAGTGACACCTTACAGTAAAGTTTCATTTAACTAAGAATGCTTTTTGTGTTTGATAAAATTAGTTAACACACTGTGAAATAACACAAACAAAAAGAAAAAAAACGAAGATTAATAAATGTTGCACACTGTTAGTTCATGCATTAACTAATTGTAAATAGTTACCAATTATGCTTTATTATTCTAAAAATTTATCTAAATTAGGTAGATTGAATAGCCTTTGTTTAAATGTGGTTCAAACGTGCACAGATCTGTGTTTCACATACGTATATATTCTAGAGACACATTAATATTTTCAATGGTTTGGTGTTTTTATATCTGTAAGTTATTTATTTCACTCATCTTTTGCTCATTTGAAAAAGATTTTAATTGTAAAAGTTGTTATTTTTGCCACATATTTCCTTTAGTCATGTTTTAATCAGTCCTATCCTTTTCAGCTGATGTATAGTACATTGGAGCTGAAAATGCTTCTAAATTCTAAATTAATTTAACATTTGCACTTGCAAGTGATACCAGCATAATATTTTTTTATAAAATGTTGTATAAATGCTTCATTTTATGTCAAAACTGCTTTGTTTTTACATTTTCAAAATCCTTAAACTGTATTTCCATGTTTAAATCCCAGATATTTGACGCTCATGTGCCTCTTTTAGCACATAACGTGCATTCATGCAGCAGCAGGTTGTTTTTTAGTTTTGAGGTGAAGTGATGTGATTATCTCTGTGTCAGGTTGACATGTCTTGTGATTGGGGGATCGCTGTCAGCACTGGCCTGAGCAAAGGGCAAAGTTTTTGGTCTCTCAGCCCCACAAAAAGGCCCGAGATGCTGCTGTCAGTAAGCAAACAGTAAGCGATAACATGTTTTTTTGGAGCGAGTCTGTGATGATTCATTGGTCTGTCAGATTTTCTTTTTATGTGGGTTTAATACTTGCATTCCAGCAGTCTGGTCTGTTTGGTTTCATGTTAGTCATCCACAGATGAATGAATGATATTAATTGCCTTGTGTGTGCAGCATAACAATTTTTTCCATGTAAACCATGTAAAAAGTTTATTCTTCATGTCTCTTACATTGCAGAAAGAATAGGCAACTTTTAACTTCAGCTATGAGGAAAGAGAAAGGTTCATGTTTGCTTTTCTAGAGGACAGAAGCTGATAAGAGCTTACGTAATAAAACACAGCCATTATTTACAGATGGGTCTTATGTTCTTTTAAATAGAGCTTTTGTTATTTTTGTTGATTTTTTTTTTGCCATAATATATTCACCTACATGTCATTCCAAACCCATTTGCTATTATTTTGTGCATTTCATTTATTTTGGGCAAATCATTGCATTGAATTCCTTGGTAATAGAACCATTCCTAAACTTCAGGAATATTTTCCTTATAATGCCAGGAGAAATCCTCAATCTTTATGCAACTCTTTTGCTTACAATAGTTCATAGTCATATCTCTCAAGCTCCAGAAAGCCGTGGTATTGGAGTTGTTAAACGGAGACACTAAATGTCTTTTTGTTTGGAAAAGAGCTGCATGAATATCTGCTTTTATTTTTTAAGGACGGAAAAGTCTCATGGGTTTGAATTGGCATCAAGGTTGTATAAATAATGACAGAATCTTCATTTTAGGATGTGATGCAATCAGGATTTGTGTACTCTTAAGACAAGTTGTTTCTTGCCAAACAAACATATGACATGAACAAAGATACCTAAGTAATCAGTGTTGCTTATTTATCTGTGGCACTTTTGTGTATTTGTAAGCATTCGGTGTGTTTGTGAAGCTGATTGGATCGTTGGCTGATGTTGTTGACTAGTGTTACCTCATCAGCATTGTTTCAACACATCGTTTGTGAGCATTCTGATTGGCTCTATCAGTGTGCTGATGTTTCTGTCTGGTAACAAACCTTTGAACCACTGATGTCATCATTTCAGTCCTAGATGAACTCTGACCTTTTATTCACTTGATCATATAACATTTGTTCTGTTCCTCATGGAGATCAAGAGATACAATGACACGAAAAGTATCTGGACACTTGAGTCTCACTTAAAGACGCTATTTTTTGTTTTGTATTTCCATGTACTATTCATTTTTGAGATTTTGGGCTGTTTTGCTTCCATAACACATCTTCTTTCAGACAGTGGAAAGAAAACATCTAAGAAACACATTTAAGTGTTCATTTTATTGCTCTTCGTCTATTTGCGTCAGTCGATTTCAATTTCAATGCATATTTTTAAAGTTTTATTCTCCACTTCAGCAGTACTTAGATACACCCAAACTTACAGTTTTATTCCTCTCTGTATTCTGAAGGATTTTACTGATGGGTTTGTTCATATTTCATTCGCCCTGATTTATATAACATTTTATATCTAAAAACATGGTTAAAATGCATATCTTTAAAAGACATGAGTTTCTTTCTCCACTTCAGCAGCAATAACATACACCAAAACTTAGAGATTTATTCCTCTCTATATCCTGAAGGATTTTACCAAGGGGTTTGTTCATATTTCATTCGCCTTGATTTATATAACATTTTATATCTGAAAACATGGTTAAAATGCATATCTTTAAAAGACATGAGTTTCTTTCTCCACTTCAGCAGCACTAACATACACCAAAACTTAGAGATTTATTCCTCTCTATACCCTGAAGGATTTTACCAAGGAGTTTGTTCATATTTCATTCACCCTGATTTGTATAACCTTTTATATCGAAAAACATGGTTAAAATGCATATCTTTAAATTACACGAGTTTGTTTCTCCACTTCAGCAGCAACAACATACACCAAAACTTAGAGATTTATTCCTCTCTATATCCTGAAGGATTTTACCAAGGGGTTTGTTCATATTTCATTCACCCTGATTTATATAACCTTTTATATCGAAAAACAAGGTTAAAATGCATATGTTTAAATTACACGAGTTTCTTTCTCCACTTCAGCAGCAATAACACACACCAAAACTTACAGTTATATTCCTCTCTATATCCTGAAGGATTTTACTGAGGGGTTTGTTCATATTTCATTCACCCTGATTTATATAACATTTTATTCATCAAACCATGGCAAAAATGTATTCTGACTGATGACAGTATTTTCCAATTTTTGGAAAAATCTAACAATAATCTTGAACCTGGCTTTATCCAGTGTTCAGATTTATTTTCTGGAATTACATGCAAATAATTGCAATTTTAATTACATACCGCCTCACTTGCATTTTTATGCATTTATATTATTTATATTAGAAACTTTTAATTTAAAACAGTTTTATCTGTTTGTTCAAAATGTTTACCCTTAAAATTGTCTGAATGTCATTGCATTAGATATCAAAATATAACAGCAAGTGTTGTTTATTTGTTAAGAAAGATGCACAAATACACTTTACAAACAAAATACTTAACAGCAAAGTCTGAAATCATAATACAATAGTAATCAAATCAGCAAAACACCAGTATATTAAAAGATATTTAATGGAGACCAGATCCTGTATTATTTCATACATGCATATATTTGATATCTTTATAATTGTGATGCATGTGAAGAAATGATTTTGGGGTTGCTGTATTTAGTTCTGGCCGAAGCGAGATGATCCACTGTGTCTCTCTCTCAGTTTCCCTTCCCCTCCTCCATCTCTCGCGACGTGTCCGGCCTTCATTTAAAGGATATCCACACATGCACAGAATGACATAGCTAAGTGCTAGACTACAGCATAATGCATTTAGCAAGTCCTCTCGCTCTAACACTCTCACACACACATAGGCCACTTCCAGAAGAGCGTATGCTTAGGAAATGGTTGATATTGAGATCGGAAGCATTTGAGCATCTTGGCATTAGCACAAGAGAGATCACACAACAGTTTCATGAAACACTAGCTAAATTAAGAAAAAGAGTGATTTTCTCTCATATGTTATGGGTAGGTTTCAGCGAACAAGTGAAAACATCATTACTGATCGTGTTTTGTGGCGAAATATTGATCTGATGTCACCCACCTCCCTCGCTCTCCTTCTCTCTCTTTCTTTGTACTGTATCGCTCCCTTTTTCTCCCTCATGCAAATCTGATGACTGGATTATTTTATTTCAATAAATGTTTATTATATTTCCAGTAACAAAATCTTTTAATAGTTTTAGTTTCAGTTACCTATAATAACCCTGAATGCTGTGTACCAACAGCTTAGTCAATACATTTGGTGTTAATATTGTAAAATAAGTGTTTAAATCCACCCGTTTTGTGTAAATCTCTCTCTAGATGTCTGAACTCAACCCATCACTAATTCTCTGTATGGATTTTCTTGCATTTTTAAGATCACACAAACCATCTGATCTCAAGGTTTTTTTTATTTAATTTAATTGTTTATTTATTTTAGTATTGCTTCCATGTGATCCACATTCCATTATCAATTTTATTTTTAGTTTATGTATTACTTCTGTTGTTGTTTGTACATTTCCATGCATTTGCTAGATGTTTTTCACAACAAACAGAAATTACATTTTTCATTTTATTATCATTTTTTTTTACATTTCAGTTCATCCAGTGCAATTAAAAAAGAACTGTAAATTTTTTATAGATTTTAATTTGATTTATGTGGTAGTGTTTCCAAATTATTACATACCATTCCTTTAGGAACTTTTATACTTATAAATAAAATTCCAGTACATCTGATTGATTTCAGTATATAGGCTGGTCTCTGAAGGTGTAAGCTGATACACAATACAGGCAAGAACTGATCGATCTCATACGGCCGGGTCTTTGAGGGCAACCCGGTTAGGACCGTTCCACTGGACGTTTCCTCTCACACACATTGATTTACATTTGCCAACGAGGAAAGATAAACCAGCAGTGTGAGAGCAGCTCTTACCCGTTTGATGAAAGGCCAGGGAATCCTGAGGTATTGATCGGATTGATTGAACTCTGCTCCTTTTAGAAAAGCCCAAAGCTGACACCCCTCTCCCACCATGGAAATGGTAAATCCCTTTGAATAATATAATTGAATAATATAACTTTTTTAATCGCACTGTAAAGCGCCATGAGAGCCCATTCTGATGGAGTCAGTGTTGCGTGGACACCCATTGACGGCTGAGATTGTCTCTCTCTCTCTCTCTGTGTGTGTGTGTGATTCTTTCGGCCATACGCAGTAAGCAGAATACCAAATGATGACGGGGAAATTCACTGCTCCACAAAGTCAAGTCAAATCAAGTCACCTTTATTTTATATAGCGCTTTAAACAAAATAAATTGCGTCAAAGCAACTGAACAACATTCATTAGGAAAACAGTGTCAATAATGCAAAATGATAGTTAAAGGCAGTTCATCATTGGATTCAGTTATGTCATCTCTGTTCAGTTAAATAGTGTCTGTGCATTTATTTGCAATCAAGTCAACGATATCGCTGTAGATGAAGTGACCCCAACTAAGCAAGCCAGAGGCGACAGCGGCAAGGAACCGAAACTCCATTGGTGACAGAATGGAGAAAAAAACCTTGGGAGAAACCAGGCTCAGTTGGGGGGCCAGTTCTCCTCTGACCAGACGAAACCAGTTGTTCAATTCCAGGCTGCAGCAAAGTCAGATTGTGCAGAAGAATCATCTGTTTCCTGAGGTCTTGTCCTGGTGGTCATCTGAGACAAGGTCTTTACAGGGGATCTGTATCTGGGGCTCTAGTTGTCCTGGTCTCCGCTGTCTTTCAGGGATGTAGAGGTCCTTTCTAGGTGCTGATCCACCATCTGGTCTGGATACGTACTGGATCTGGGTGACTGCAGTGACCCTCTGATCTGGACACAGACTGGATCTGGTGGCTACGGTGACCTCGGAATAAGAGAGAAACAGACAAATATTAGCGTAGATGCCATTCTTCTAATGATGTACCAAGTACATCGGGTGTTATGGGAAGTGTTCCCGGTTCCGGTTTACCTAATTAATGCAGCCTAAAAATCCTTTAACGGATTTGGATAATAAAAGCATATTAGTATGTTATGTGTATGCCAGGTTAAAGAGATGGGTCTTTAATCTAGATTTAAACTGCATCCCGAACAATGTTAGGTAGGTTATTCCAGAGTTTAGGCGCCAAATAGGAAAAGGATCTGCTGCCCGCATTTGATTTTGATATTCTAGGTATTATCAAATTGCCTGTTTGAACTCTTCCTCAGGGGATCTATAGTGCACTGTCTGATGTGATACTGTAGCTGACGGCTGAATGGTTGCAATTTTATCTCTAATAGTATCGATTTTAGAAGTAAAGTAGTTAATAAAGTCATTACTGCTGTGGTGTTGGGAAATGTCAACACTTGTTGAGGCTTTATTTTTCGTTAATTTAGCCACTGTATTGAATAAATACCTGAGGTTATGTTTGTTTTCTTCTAAAAGAGAAGAAAAGTAATCGGATCTAGCAGTTTTTAATGCTCTTCTGTAGGATAGGTTACTTTCCTGCCAAGCAATACGAAATACCTCTAGTTTTGTTTTCCTCCAGCTGCGTTCCATTTTTCGGGCTGTTCTCTTTAGGGTGCGAGTATGCTCATTATACCATGGTGTCAAACTGTTTTCCTTAACCTTCCTTAAGCATAAAGGAGCAACTGTATTTAAAGTGCTAGAAAAGAGAGAGTCCATAGTTTCTGTTACATCATCAAGTTGTTCTGAGGTTTTTGATATACACATAAATGCTGATCTGTGGATCCTTCTATTCATAAAAGAATGCTGAAGAAAATGTACTCATCTGTTTTAAATACTGATAATCAGCAAATCAGCATATTAAGAATGATTTCTGATTAATGTGACACTGAAGACTGGAGGAATGATGCTGAAAATTCACCTTTGATGACAGGAATACATTACATTTAAAATATACTAAGATAGAAAACAGTTATTTTAAATAGTATAAATATTTCACAATATTACTGCTTTTGCTGTACTTTGGATCAAATAAAGGGCAGACTTGGTGAGCAGAAGAGACTTCTTTCAAAACATAAAAAATCTCAAACTGTTGACTATTAGGTTATATAGATTATAGAAATGTTATATTGTAATGAAATTACACGCACACAGACATATATATGTGTGTGTGTGTGTGTGTGTGTTACTTTTGTCCCCCTCACTTCTGAAAAGATGGCTACGCCCCTGCTGAAAACATTGTTATAAATTGAAGCAACACCTCCCCCTTTGCCTTTTAGACGCGGTTCATGTTTATAACAGTAATCTTGGGGGGTGGACTCATTTAAAATAATGTAATCATCAGGTTTTAGCCAGGTTTTCATAGAAAGGGATCTGATATTTAATAAGCCAAGCTTTATCATTTGTTTATCCATATTGCTTTTGTTTTTTATTTGTTGAACCTCAATTAAATTGTTAATCTTAACTTGGTTTGGACGTTTTTTGTTTTTTCTAGTTCGGGGAACAGACACAGTCTCTATAGTGTGATATCTAGGTGAAAAAGTCTCTATGTGCTGAGAATTAACTGACCTCTGTGACGTGAGGCAGCTAGCAGACGGTCGGTTTAGCCAGTCTGTCTGCTGTATGACCTGGGCCCCAGTTAGTCAAGTATAAACACTAAGACTATTTGCCATATTTCTAGAGAGAAGAGTGGCGCCACCCCAGGAGGGATGAAGACAATCTCTTTTAAACAGGTCAGGTCTGCCCCAAAAGCTTGTCCAATTGTCTATGAAACCTATGTTATTCTGTGGGCACCACTTAGACATCCAGCCATTGAGTGATGACAATCTGCTATGCATCTCATCACCACGGTAAGCAGGGAGGGGACCAGAGCATATTACAGTGTCTGACATCGTGCTTGCAAGTTCACACACCTCTTTAATGTTATTTTTAGTGATCTCTGACTGGCGAAGTCGAACATCATTAGCGCCGGCATGAATAACAATCTTACTGTATTTACGTTTAGCATTAGCCAGCACTTTTAAATTTGCCAAGATGTCAGGCGCTCTGGCTCCCGGTAAACATTTGACTATGGTGGCTGGTGTCTCTATATTCACGTTCCGTACAATAGAATCACCAATAACTAGAGCACTTTCATCAGGTTTCTCAGTGGGTGCATCACTGAGTGGGGAGAACCTGTTTAATGTTTTGATCGGAACAGAAGAGCGGTGTTTTGACCCACGACTACGCTGCCTCACCGTCACCCAGTTGCCCTGCTGCTGGGGCTCTGTTTCCGGAACCGAACAATGTACAGGAATCCCTGAGCTAGACGCATCCAAAGCCGTATCTAGAGCCCTAACATTCTTACTGTCCTCAATTAAAGTTTGGATGCGTGTCTCTAATTTTGAAATCTTCTCTGTCAGCCTAACTATTTCCCTGCATTTATCACATGTGAATCCCTCATCACCGACAGAGATAGATAAACTGTACATGTGGCAAGAGGTGCAAGAAACAATGATAGGAGAAGCCATTACTCACCGTGCTTGATGAAATATTCTTACTGCGGTTGTTTGATGAACTTGTGAAAAACTGGAGCGAGAGAGAGGAGAGGAGAAAAGAAAACAGCGATAGGTTCGAATGAAAACGCTAATGACAAGCTAACGAGTGCTAATGCTAGACGAAAGCAGCATTATAGAGCTTTTATCCAGAGCAGCCCTGAACAGAAAGCCATCAAGGCCTCGTAAAGAGAGCTGGGTTTAGGAAGTAAACACTGATCCTTTATTTTCCTAGAGAGAAAGTACAGCTGCCTCGTGCACAACATAGACAACTGACCCAGCTAACAACAAATCTGTTCTAAGAATGTTACGCTAATGTTATGAAACATTATATCTGTTTTCGGGAAAATGTTCTCGGAGCGTTCCATTGTATTATTCTGAAACCTTACGAAAGCGTTACTTTTGAATGTTTCTCTAAACATCCTGAAACAAGTAGTTACATTTAAAAAAAAGATTAGTTGAACATCCAACAAAAATGTTTAAAAAAACGTTCTATAAATAATGTTTTTGTGCTAAGATTTTGAGACAATTATTCGTATTATACATAATTATATGAAAGTATTTTTTAACATTTCTCTGAACATTCAAAACATCTCTTTATTTCTTTATTATGCGAATGTTGCATTTTATCATTGTGCAAACATAATGGAAATGTTACTTTTGAATGTTCTTCTGAACGTTCTGAAACAATGTTACATTTTAAAAATGCTAGTGGAACGTTTCATTATAAAAAGGCTCCATGAACAATGTATAAATTAACGTTTTGAGGCCATCATTAAAAACCAGATAATTTTCAACAAATGTTCTATAGCATTTGACGAATGATTCATGAATTTCTAAAAAGTAAAAGAGTGCATCTTTAGGATGCTAGTCGAATAAAAGGAATGATTATGGATTTTTGGATTTTTTTTTTATCATCATTCAAATCCAATCCTAAAGGATAGAAATCCTATATTAATTAGTAAGAATCATTTGAGTGCTAATAGCATCTTGTATCATTGTCCTAAAGGATTCTAAACAGGGTTTAACTGAAGAATAAGGGTTCAGTTTATCCAGCAGGATCTTATATGCTTCTTACAGGATTCTTATTGATCCCAGTTAGGATTGTTTCAAATGATGAATTCCAATTCCAGCATTTCAATCTGAATTTACTTTCCAGATATGAGAATAAACATGCATTATTCTGTTAATCCTGCTATTTTCGTGTATTTGGGCCCAGTAGTGGCGTTGAAGCAGCAGAAATGATGGCACCCCTTTGGAAAATGCTAAAGATCAAGCCCCTGCAGCTAAATAATGTACTTTTAGTAAAACCTCAGAGCTTAAAACAAGCACACAGACTGTAGTTTGTACACTTTGTGAGTTAAACAGCTCGTGGTTTGATAGAGGAGCCTCAGTAATGGAGGCTTGGAGAGGAATGGTGCTGGACACTGCTCGTGTTTCTACGAGTCTGATGTGTGAACACTGCCATCTACAGCTGATCAAACACAGCTCTGCTGTGTGTGTGTGTGTGTGTATGAAAGAGAAAGCAAGTCTGGTAATGAGGGTGTGAATGCAGCATAAGTGAAAACACACACACACACACACACTGTAAAACCACACTGGTGTGTGTCTGCCTTTATTTACACCGTCGTTTCCTCTTACATAATAGTTTTGTACTCCGCTGAGCTCTTAACCTGATTTCTATTGATCTGGCCCAGTCTCAGTTGTGCATACTTAATTCGGAGGAGTAATCAAATCAGATCTTCACACACACACACACACACACACACACTCACATATACGCACACACTCGTGAAGTGCTGGTAGAAATGGTGTGCTGTTGATTTGTATTTTGAGTTGTTGCATGTGATTCTTCAGTGCAGATTTATGGCAGAAGTGATCATGTGATTATTATAATTCAGGATTTCCATACACCTTTGGATGAAATGGATATGAAAATCATTTAGTAGAGATTACATTTTTATAAAAACAAAAAGAAAAAAAAAAATATTTGTAATATTGATAAAATATTGATAAAATTAAATTTAATACATAATAAAATATATAATAGCGCAAGCTTTTATACTGTTCATTCATCCTTTATATATATATATATATATATATATATATATATATATACTTTTTTTTTCCTTTATATTTAAAAATATATATTTAACAGATATATTTAAAATAATTAAATAAAAAAATATTATAACATTTTAGCTTTTATGGATTGAACTACATTTTTTTATTTAAAAAATTAAATACAAAAATGTACTAAACTTTTGTACTAAAATCTGTTTAGTGCCTTTTATAATAAAAGTAAAAAATATAGATAATATAAAGAAAATATAGAAAATATAAAGAGAAATTAGTTTATGTAAATATTAATATAGAAGGCACACAAACATGAAAACAATCACGGTAACACACTTGACACTAAAATAATGCAATAAGCATTTATTTAACAACACAAGATGTATCAAAACTCATGCACATTGATACAAAAATAAAATGTTTAAAAAAGATTTATTAAAATTATAATGTATCATTCAGGGAGTTCTGTTTTTTCATTACAATTATAAGATGACTTTTTTTTTTTTACTCCTAAAAACTGCAAATTTAACAATATTTTGCTGTAAAATTACATTAAATGTCCCATTCTTTTACTTACTGTTGGTTATTTTTTCCCCCATTTTTTTAGAAACGTTTATAATCAATATAGAAGATTTTCTTATGACTAAAGTTTAATTTCTACATTTTCAAAAATTTTCATGTATTGAATGCAATACCACAAGAAAGCCACAGAAACACTTTCATACACATTAATAAGAAATTCTGCCCGAGGCCATGATGAAACATCCTACAGATATACTGTAAGCAATGCAATTGATTGACTTCTTTAGTTATATACAAAGTGTTCTGCAAAATTACAAACCACCATAAATTATAGCTTTGCATTATAGAGCATGATGCTGCACATGCAGTAAGTCATGTTTTAATTGCTAGACAGTTTGAGTCTGTGTCTAGAGTGAAATACTAGCAGAGCACTTACTGTACAATTATTGTGCACTATATGCTGCCAATTACTTTTTAGAAATTGCATGAGAAACCGTATGCAATAAGAAATGATGCATGATTCTAGTGAAGCTTTTCCCTCAACTTTATTATGCTTTCAACACACTGCATACTAATTGCATCTAGTGGAATTATTGTGGAATGGTCTTTTGAAGTGCTTGTGAAGCAGGGATTATACAAATTGAACATGCACAAAACTTCATATTTATTCATAAACGTGGTTGTGTGTGAAAACAGAGCTTCAGGCTTGTGTCATGATTCTATCAGTATATTCTATATGCAAATTATTTCGTGATCTCAGTGCATGTTTAATCATGTGAGTCGCATGCATTTATTATCTCAGAAATCAGTTATATTTATGATGTTGTTTTGCAATTTAATTCAATTTTTTTTGCAAAAGAAAAAATCTGACATTTTACTCATTTAATTGAATGTAACGAACGAAATTCGTCGTTTGTATTTTATTGCATTGCATTAAAGTTAAAAAGTGGTGCAGTAAAGCTCAAAGCTGATAATCCACAGGTTCGAGCCCTGCATTGAATGTAAGTGTTTGCTAAATGCATGAATGTACATGTGATTGATTCTAACGTGTTTCTTCTCTTTCTTTTGTGTCTCCTTTCTAACAAACGAAACCCCCGAAGCATGCAAAAGAAAAGAGCAAGACCCAAGCAAAGACAGGAGCAATACACCAAAGAAGTCGCGGCTGGTTTTCACAGACCTGCAGCGGCGAACACTTCTGGCCATCTTTAAGGAGAACAAGCGTCCGTCCAAAGAGATGCAGCTGACCATCTCGCAGCAGCTGGGTCTGGAACTGAACACTGTCAGCAACTTCTTCATGAACGCCCGCAGACGCAGCCTGGACAAATGGCTGGACGAGGGGAGTCCGACCTCCAGCACTTGTACTGAAGCGTGATCCCGGAGAGGAGAAAATCATTCGGAAGGGCAACGAGACGAGAGAAGCTGCTTACCGGCTCGAGTCAGAGTCAAGAACACACCCATCCGTTCATCCAAAGAGTCATCCAAACATCAGGAATAACACTGCTTTCTCTGCTCCAGTCCAAAGCAATTGACACCAATGAAGGATTAAAACCAATCAAACACATGCTTAGCTTTACATTTGGCTTTGAACTGAGGAGAAACCCAAAGCATTTGCATTGCACATCTACATTCACTCGACATTAGCTTTGTATTTCATTTCCTAAAGTGTGTGTGTGTGTGTGTGCGTACTTTAAGTTATAAGAATGAATCTCACAAAAACAAGTCACATTTATTGCAATATTTTATATTCTGCTAATAGAATATTTTTGTCTTGTTTTTGAGTACAAATAATGTACATTTACTTGAGAAACAAAACAAAAACAATTAAGATATTTTCTGAAAAATCTATCAAAATGAAGTGAGTTTTGCTTAAAACAAGAAAAAGGGAAAAAAAAGACAACGGTGGCAGAAAAATAAACTTGATTCAAAGAAGGAAAAATTGCATTCAAATGTAATTATAAAATATAGAAATATATTATATTAATAAATAATTATTATATATTATTCTACACAAAAATCGCTTGATTTGGATAAATTCTTCAAAAAACAAGACTTAATATCTCAATTAATTTTGCTTTTCAAATGTATCCTCATTTAAAAAAAATTTGATATTTCAGAAAAACAAACAAACCAAAAAAAAAAAAATGAGGAAGAAAATTAATTTTTGCATTCAGGCTTTTTAAATAATAACAGTAATACTAATAATAATTCCCCAAAAATCCCATTGTCGATTATTGCCCCTATTGTTGTTACTGTAATATAGTAATTATATAATTATTTTTTGTTTGCATTATGATAATGCATTTTTGAAAAAAACCAAAATGACACACGTTCTTCTTTGTGAGATTCATCCATAACACATAAACAGCAACATAAATAACGGCACAGGTTTAAGTTGGCATTGGGTCGCAGGGTTTTTCTAACAAACTGATGTGCGACCGAACAGAAGCACAAAGCACAACACACATGAAGGACACATTGGCTGGGTTTGAGAGCACAATCCTGAAGCACATTAAATTTGCAATAGAACAGGGGCTGGACCACACCGATTGTTCTTCAATGGTTCAAAAACAACTCAGGATGATGTGACCGAAGAACATGCATCTCACGAGCATCTCAACACACTCAATGAAATCACACGCTTTACGCTGTCACGACTGTAATTATATTATGCATTGAAAAACCAATCACAAGTGAACTGGCATTGGTGATCAGGGCCTTTACAAGAGTTTAAGAGGACAATCTCCACACCAATGCCTGCCAGTTTAGTTTTCCCAAAGTGTGCATGACTCCTTCCCTCGTAGTTTTAGCTCCACACTCTCGCTCTTTCATTCACTCATCTCAAATTCTATCCCTTGTCTTCATTTATTATCGATGGACAAACAGAGCCGGTAAGCAGTTCTCTCCCGGGCTACTCTTGGATCACTCAAAACGGACACTGAAGACTTTTTGTATTTATTTGACAAATCGACACCAAAGAAACTTTTTCTGAACCTAACACGAAAACTGTTCAAAGGAAAAAGTGACGACGACAAAGTGGAACGCCGAGCCGTCGTCTTTCTTGGATTGGGATCGGTGGAGACATTGAAGCAGAATGGGATCGGAAGGGGTTTTAAATGCGACGGAGAATGATGCGTCTCTCAAAAACACAAGTCGAAGATTGTCTTTCATGCGTGCCTATGCAGTTTTTTTCAACCAGAATGGAAAGAACAACAAAAACCTCATCAGCTACAATACCAAAGATTCAGAGTTACTCCCGCCGCTGTTTCCTTCAGTTTCCCGAGGAAGGGCTCGCAGTGGTGCTTCTCTCCAAACACGGGACGACTAGTGGTCAGCGTTTGGTTTTTTAATCCGTTTTGCAGCTTAAACTAAAGGTGTAACTCAGCCTCATGGGCATACCAAAGATAAACGCCTTTAAGCACATGCAACCTCACTCTTTCCCATTTTCCCAAGCTGGATGACTCATCATCTTGTAGTTTTGAGCTCATATCCCATCGTAGTCCACCGACAGCCCACTTCCACCAATGCAAACATTATCCATCCATCATTTCCCAATGTTTCCAAGCATTGACTCCCGAGTCCTGTGTTTGAGAGAGCTGTTGAAGCACCGCTGCAGCCGGTTCCATCATATACTAGATTCCATCTAAAAAGCCAATAATCTGCCAAAAACGCTCACGTAATCTGAAGAGAGGAAACTGCAGACTGAAGGTCGAATAGCTTTATCTTTTAGGTTTCTCTCTTTAAAAGCTTCTAGTCCAAAGATTCTCCAACGCCTCTTGGTTGGAGCTCCATCCGCTCTTCACAACAGTCAGGTTTTTAGCAACAAAAGCCAAAAAGCTTTCCTTTGATTGTCTGAGTACTTATATTTTGCCAATGCCTCTTCAATGTCTTACCCAGGTTTTGCAATATGTGATTTATTTATGTAATTTATATTTGTTATGATTGAACTTAATTTAAATTGCCTTTTATCCTGAACAGCTTGCCAAAGTTTACATTTACTTTGTTTGCATGTTGGACACCATCAGATGTATTTATTTAGTATGCATAGGTTATTGTTTTTTTCCCCTGAATTATTTAATTTTATTTGATTAGACTTAATTGATTATTTAAGACTGCTATTGCATCAAAGATGCAGTGCTTCTCTTAATTTATTTGTTAGCTTTACTTTAAAAAGTAAAAAAAAAACAATTCTTAGAAAGATTATTCTGTAAATGTGTTAGCGATCGGGTTTTAGTTATAATTTGCATGTATGTCGAGACTTTGGGTTTTGTTTGTCCTTTTCTTTTGAATGAAAACAATCTTTCTGAATGGCCGATTACACAGTTCTGTTGAAGGACGATTCAGATCGGGCCACACGCTAATGGAGACCAATGCAGGACTCACCAAAGATAAATCCCACGGATGCTGAGAAGACGTTCATTCATTGCTTCACTCGTAGAAGGACGTAGAGGAATCCCTTAAAAACTGGAAAAAGCTGCTTCCAAGACTGACTTATGTGCGTGTGTATAAAAGTCTTTCTAGCTCTATAGTGAGAACCACAGAGGCTACCTCACTGAATTTTCCATTTGTAATTTTAACCGTGTTGATGAAACCAAAGATACCAAAGATTTCTTTTTCTCGAGTACGGTCTGCGCTTGACGCCATGCTTTGGATATTTTGATAACACCACTCTCTCTTTTTCCTCTTCTTCCTCTTTCAGACACGAGCTCCTCCTCTCCTCGGAAAGATAAGTGCAATGGAGCGGATGAGACTCGTGTCGAGCTCTAGATTTTAGTGCTGTGTGCTTCTTATCGTCTCTTACCGGTCAGATTCTAAAAGACCTTGATGCAAAAACCAACCCACAAACAAAGACCCATCCAGCACAGAAACATCAACATTATCAACATTCTTTAATCAAACGCACATTGAAATGCATGGAAATATTCACCTTATTGATGGCTTGTTCTTGTCAAATTTAAACTGCAAAAGTGATGTGGCATTTAAGTATCTTTACAGTGACTGTTTAATGCTGCTCAGAGGTGGCATAAATGCATTTATACAGCCATTGCAACTCTATACTGTAATACCGGGGGTTAAGGTGACTCAGAACATGCATAATTTAGTCTGGCTTTTATGCATAATTGAATCTTTACACTAAATTTTAAGCAGGCTTAGAGCAGGCTTAACTCTGCAGGATGATTCACGCACCAAACTCAAATTTACACTGCAAAGGTGGCACAGAAGCGCCTCTGAAGTGGCATTGAAGTGTCTTTACCCAATGCTGCATAAATGCTTTTGCACAGAAATTACAGTTCTATACTGTAATACTAGGGGCTAAAGTGGCTCATGCATAATTTAGTCTGGCATTTATGCAGCATTGCATCTTTACACTAAATTTTAAGCAGGCTTAGAGCAGGCTTAACTCAGCTGTGTAAAAATGACGCACACACTTTGCTTTAATATCTATGCCACATTTACACTGCAAAGGTGGCACAGAAGCACTTCTAAGCAGTATTAAACAGTTTGTGTAAAGACACTTAAATTTACAAAGCGAACTGCAACTGTATACTTTGATCCCGCATAAATGCATTTTTGTCATATGCATTTAATAGGAATTTCCAACTCCCTAAACTTAAGGCATCTTTGCACAGCAGAGTTAAGGCTGCTTAATGCATGCTCAGTAATTCAGTAATGCTGCATTAAAGCCAGACTAAATGAAGCCACCTCAGCCCCTAGTATTAATTTAAGCCACTTCTAAGCAGTATTAAACAGTCGATGTAAAGACACCTAAAAGCCACTTCAGAAGCGCTTTACAGCGGAAATGTAACATTAAAGAAAAACAACTTTCACTCCAAATTTGCTAGTAACAGCGTTTCTGTGCACGACGAACTCTAAAACCAAAGAGCAAATCGAATCATCTCATAACAGACTAAAGGGTCTACTCCATCCCAAGTAATATTCCTCAACCCCGACAAAGATGTAGAGAGCGCTTTTACTGCAAAGTATGAGATATTGTTGGATGAGTGCCTTGCTTAAACCAAAGCGAAGTTCGACCTCTCTGTTTCTTTTTCTGTGAGTACCTCAGCGACAGGAAAATCCTGCGAGACGCGGTTTTTATGGTGCTTTGCAATGCAATACTGCAAAGAACAAAGACTAATGATACCAAAGGCTTTCTAAACTTTCCCTTTTCCTTCTTTTGAAAGGTTGCAAAGCTTTAAATAAGAAAAAAAGAAACCTCATGTCGAGGGCGCAGATCGTGCTTTGCTTACCAAATTTTTCTCGGATATACCTCATAGAAGATAGTGTTAGGGTATTGTTATTATAGCGTATGTATTAAATTATTCGCTTACTCTTATTTTTTAGTAACTGTGACTTGACAAACCAAGAAAAAGAGCTTCATGCATCTTAAGTTGTGATTTTTTTGTAATAGCTGAGGTTCGCTTATATACCAAAAAAAAAAGAAAATGCTTGTCTTTTTGTCTCTTGTTAATGTGACAGCTTTCACAAATGTTTTGTGGTGCAAGTTTTAAAGTTTTTCCATTTTTGTGAAGGGTGGCTCATATTCTCAACAAAGATATTATTTTTGGATCAGGAATGGTCGGTTGCTAGAATGAGCCTCGAGTTTACATTTTTTGCTTCGATTTCATTTTACATCATGCATTTACTCCTTCGATTCTTCACGTGAAAACGTAGCATTGCAGCCATCATTCAATGCCATAGCCTTGATTTATGCACGAGTATCTTTACGGTTCTAGCTAGCGTGCAATGCATTGTCAATTCAATAGCTTTTGAGTTTGGATCACCCATTCTCACAAACATCTGTGTTGAGCACCACTCAAATTTCACTCCCAAATTGGACTTTTATTGAATCATTCTGCTCTAGATGCATCTGCAACACCAATCCCGTCCAAAAATACAACAACTAAACATGGAAAGTCCTCTGATAGAGTTGAAATGTACCAGACAATCTACTGCTAATGTGAAAACACTTTGAGAACTGAGTCAGGAGTTGTTTAACTGAGTTAAACGCATATATTATGGAGTGTATTCCAAAGATCTGCTTTTTTATTCAAATTGAAAATGGATTGGAAATGGATTCTTTTCTTTTTCCGTTTTATCGTTTTGTTCATTTGTTGGTTTTTAAATCATGTTCATGTAAAAATGGATTGTTGGAAATCAAGAGGGAAAATTTATCAAATTTTAGTTTGGCATTCATGATCAAAGTCTTTGAAACATTCAAAGTTCATGTTCTTCCACAAAATGTTTGACCATAAATAAAGAGAACAAGTGATTTTATTCCCAAACCATTTGTTTCATCAGTCACAACAATAAAACATGTCTTATGATGTAAATGTAAATTTTGCATGGTCTCAAATTTTAAAACTTTAGTCTTATTTTAAACGTTGAAATGTCCAAGGATTGTGTTTTTTATTTACTGTAATGATTATTGAAGAATCAAACGTAGTTTGATAGCATATTTGAGAGTTTTCAGTTCATTTCATTACATATAAAGAGAACTGAATTGGGTTTTGAAAATAAAGCTACATTTATTTGTATATTTTATCACACAAGTTTAAATCGTATAAATTCAGTTTCAACAAAAGAGAAGATATAAATGATTTGAAACTGTTATTGTGCAATTTTATTGGTATTTTCATTAAACTAATTCATGTTTTTTCAAGGAAAGTTATTGTTGAATAGTTAAAATGAAACCGTTAAGGTGTACAAATTTCAACTTTGTTTACATTTTCATTCAACAATTGAAAGCCAGTCATATTCTATAATAAAAGTTATTTGAACATGTAAATTTAAAACAATTAATGTGCAATTTTTAACTATAATTTTAAAGTAAAAATATTTTAATAAAAAATAAAATAATAATCTTTCAAACAAAAAGGTTTTTTTTACTATTTAAATCATTAATTCGTGCAAATTTTAAGTTAGTTTTTCACATCTTCATTTTGTTTTTACAGTTTTTGAACTTCAAGAAGAAAAGCTGATAAAAATGTTTAGAAAATTGTAAGTTTGCTGTTTTATATTTTAATTTTTCTTTTTTTTTTTTTTTAGTTTTTGAACTTCAAGAAGAAAAGTCGATGAAACCAATGAAAAAAAAAATTTTAACTCATTTTTTAAACAGTTTTTAAACTTCAAGAAAAAAAAGTTACTGTTAAAAAATCTGAAACCATAAATGTGTGCATATTTTACCTTTTTCTTTACAGTTAGCTAATTTGTTTTATCAGTTTTCAGACAAAGAAAAGGTTTCTGTTAAAACATTAGAAACCATTAATGTTTACAAATTTTAACTGATGCTTAACATCAAAATTCAAACTTTACACAACTATATTTCCACATTTCAAATCCCAGCTTCCATCTGACAGAACTTGTCGAATAGATATTTATTATAATTAAAAATCAAGAACATCTGAAACACTTTTTGTGCTCTTTGCTTTTCAATAAATGAGCTTGATTCATTCATGTTAACAACTGTGCAATTGTTTTTTCTTTACTTAAGAACAATCCTGATTTCACTCTTAAGTGTTTGTTCACTTAACAACTTGTTCACTTTTGTTTTCACACATAAAAGTGTGAAAATCACTGAACTCAGACGTAGAGAATCACATTGACTAACCCTATCATCCACAAACAAATGCAAGGCTTAAACACTAAAGCAGCTGAAAATATTAAAGAAATTTAAGATTGAAGTTTGAAATTCTACATTTGACTTAAAGTATGCTTCAAAGGGTCGGGTCAGTAAGAAAAATTACTGTTAAAAAAAACAAACAAATTGTTGATGTGTGCAAATTTAACTTGCATTTATTGAATGAAAACGTAAAAAAAATGTTTTGGAATTTTTTTGAAATTCCAACTTTTGAGATGAAATGTTATTGTGACACTGAAGACTGCAGTAATGATGCTGAAAATACAGCGGCACATCACAAAAATAAATTACACTTTAACAGATATCCACATAGAAAACAACTGTTATACATTCTAATAACATTTCACTATTTTTACACCATTTTCTGTATTTTAGATCAAATAAATGCAGCCTCGATGAGCAGAAGAGACTCTTTTTAAAAACATAAAAATCTCTCCGACTCTAAACTTTTGAATGCACATTGAGAGAATGACCTAAACTCAAAACCTAAACTCACCTAAAAATGTAATATTTCTTTATTTAACTCTTAAATGCAGTCTGTCATATAGTATAAGACACAAAACGGCCAGCTGTCCTCTGGTAAGTGGCTTATATTGATGTGATTTGTGTCAAACATCTTTCTCTGCTGGTTATCAGGCGTTCACGCTTGTGTCTCATCGGCTGACATTTTGCTTTTCATTACTTGAGAGGAGGATCAGGGCGGTCAGATAAAGAGTGACATTCAGAGATGCTGGCCTTCACATGTCGTGGAGCGTCAGACGTCGGTCAAACTCAATGCTGACACATGAATCCATCCAAACAGCAGCTCAAGCGATCAGTCAAGACGTTTCTTTCAGAGCACCAAGAAACAAAGTAATAAACACTTTTATCAAATCAGTAAAAAAAAAAAAAAGAAAAAAAAGGTCGATCAGCAGCACCTCAAATGGGATTTATTCAAAAGAGATAAACTAAAATGACCTTAAAATGAAACATTTAATATAAATAATCAATGGCAATTTTTTTGGTTGATTGAAAAACTCAAGCATCCTCTCTTTATAAACAGTTCAAAAAAAGTAGAGAAAGCTTTATCTGTAGATTAAGTTTTTAATCGATAATGTGATAAGGCAAAGTCAGAGACACAACTGTGGGACAGAATACACACACACACACACACACACACAGGGTGTTTTTGTGAACAGGTCAATTAATAACTGTACTAATTAATTTATTTTACTTTGTCTTTTTATTACACACATGAATAGTGCTATCATATTCTGTTAATTAGTATTTATTTTTTACTATTTTTTTTAACCTTTAAATTTTTCTTATCTTATTATTATTTATCTGTTTATGCCTCCATATTTTTTCAAGTCTATCATGTCAACGACTGATTCATTTCCTAAACATAGGGCTACTTTACTAACTAATTTTTATTAAATAAATTAATATAGCATTTTAAGATAATTTTAAGATTAAGAATATTTTTTTATTAATATAATAAAAGTACAGGGCTACCTGGTTAATTAATTTTTTATTACATAAATTATTCTTTTTTTTTTCTTCAATTACTAATTTTACTAATTTAATTCTATATAATAAAAGGACTGGGTTAACAAAAGAGATCTTCTCTTTGCATATGAAAGCAAATTAAATGATCATTTATTGATGATGATGATGATGAAGCACAGTCGAGCCTCTCTGCTGCCCTCTGATGGAAACAAACACAAGTGCAGGATCTCAGGGATTTATTATGCCACAGATAAACATTATTACAGTAATATAACACAGAATCATCTTCTGATCAGATCTCTGAACATGGTCTCCGGCGATGAGAGTGTGTGTGTGTGTGTGTGTGTGTGTGTGTGTGTGTGTGTGTGTGTGTCTAAGGCCGGCAGCGCTGGATGAAGCGAGGGTACAGGCACACGTCCCGGATGTGATGTCGGTTCAGAAGCCAGGTGAGGAACCGCTCCAGACCCAGACCATATCCACCGTGAGAACACGTGCCGAACTTCCTCTGAAACACACACACACACACACACACACACACACACACACATTAGATTTGCATTTCTGTCAAATCTAATGACATTATTCTTCTCAAACTTAGAGGAAGATTATTAGAGTGTTACAAAATTTCACATTTAATTCAGTTTTACTTGCTGTTACTGTAATTATTTGTGAAATATTTGTGACCCTTCAGAGTCTCGAGTCTCTTGTAGCAATAGACCACAATACACTGTAAGGGTCAAAATTATAGTTTTTTCTTTTAGGCCAAAAACCATCAGGATATTAAGTAAAGATCATGTTCCATGAAGATATTTTGTAAATCTCCTACTGTAAATATATCAAAACTTCATTTTTGATTAGTAATATGCATTGCTAAGAGTTCATTTGAACAACTTTAAAGATGATTTTCTCAATATTTAGATTTTTTTGCTCCCTCAGATTCCAGATTTTAAAATAGTTGCATCTCAGACAAATATTGTCCTCCGAACAAACCACACATCACTGGAGAGAGGATTTATTCAGCTTCAGATGAGGCATAGATCTCAATTTCACAAAATTGACCCTTCTGACTGGTTTTCTGCTCCAGGGTCACACATTAAACTAGTTTCCACGTTCAGAGGAGCATAAATATGTACATAAACATGTAAATATTGCTGCGTGTTGTTAAATGTAAAATAAAAGGATTCAATATTCTTCCTGCAAACATGTCTTGACTATTATATTATTATAATACACTAAACTATTATTAGAAATGCACAAAACATGAATATACTAGTCAACAATGTATATTCAGGTTTTTGTAAAAAACAAACACTTTAGACAACTTCAGCGCAAAAACATTTTTTTAATCTCTCCTGCTCACCAAAGCTGCATTTATTTGATTAAAAATACACTAAAAATAGTGAAATATTATTCTAATGTAAAACAGCAGTTCTCTGTGTGAATCTCTGTTAAAGTGTAATTTATTTCTGTGATGCTCCGCTGTATTTTCAGCATCATTCCTCCAGTCTTCAGTGTCACATGATCTTCAGAAATCAGAATAATATGATGATCCTTGATGAACAAGAGTGTTAATGTTTGAAGGGTATGCTGTTACCTGGTCGGTGTACCAGTAGTAGGGTGTGGGGTCGATTCCCTCTCTCTTATACCCCTCCAGGAGCTCCTCGGCGTCCCAGATACGCATCGAACCCCCCACGATCTCACCCACGTTAGGCATCAGCACATCCACCTGACAAACACACACACAGACCCAATCATTCCCTGAATATGAGTTCATATGAGTCTGGAAGCTCCGCCCACAGCAGAATCTCATTGGCTCATCTATCTGCATGTTTAAACACTACTGTGTTGTGATTGGCTGTGGCTGTCACCGATTCGGTGAGGCGGCGGTCTTCAGCGCAGCGCTGCATGTAGAAGGATTTGATCTCGGCTGGGAAGCGACACAGCAGGATGGTCTCGTTAATGCTGTCTGTCATCAGTCGCTCAGGGGCTTCTGGGATATCCTGCAGAAGTGACACACGGACGGTCAAATATCCAAGCTCTCGCGAACACACGAGACTCGGTGAAACACACACCTCTCCAAACTCATAAAACGTCCCGTCGTCCTTCTTGATGTTGTGCTCTTTCAGCCACTCGATGGCTTCAGTGTAGTTCATCCTCTTGAACGGACGTTTGGGAGGCTTGAAGTCCTAGAAGAAGAAACAAAAAATAGATTTATTTACAGATTACACAGGTTTACATACTTTCTTATGGATTTCTATAACCCTTCCTGTCAAGTAAAACTAAAACTGAAATAAAACAAGACAAAAAAAATATTTTATTATTTTTTGCATAAGCAAAATGTCTCATTTTCATTTAAAATTGAAATGGAAAAACTTAAATTAAGTTTTCTAATTTTCATTTAAAGTTGAAATTCTAAAATTACTGAAACTAGAATATGAATGAACAGAAACAAAAGTAAAAAAAAAATAAAACTATTAAAAATCAAAGACTTACAAAAACTTTTATATTAACTATTTATAAAAAGTAATAAAATTAATTTTAACTGAAAAAAATAAAAGACAAAAAAATTAAAAAAAGAATTTTCTAATTTTCATTTAAAGCTGAAATACTAATATTACTGAAACTAGAATATAAATGAACAGAAACGAAACAGTTTTTAAAAAACAAAAACTAATAAAAAATATAAATGTTACAAAAACTTTAACATTAAATATTTTAATATTTTTAAAAATTGTAAAAATTTTAATAAAATTGTTAACTGAAATAAAATAAGACAAAAAACTGTTTTATAATTTTTTGCATTAGCAAATATTTCTATTTCTATTATCATTTAAATTTAAAGTGAATACTGAAAGTTTTCAAATTTTCATTTAAAGCTGAAATGCTAAAATTACTGAAACTAGAATATAAATGAACAGAAACGAAACAGTTTTAATAAACAAAAACTAATAAAAATCGAAAAGTTACAAAAACTTTAACGTTAAATATTCCAATATTATTTTTTTTATGTAAATGAAAATTCTTAATTGAAAATAAAATTGTTAACTGAAATAAAACAAGACAAAAAAACTTTTATTGTTTTTGCATAGGCAAATATTTCTAATTTTCATTTAAAATTGAAATTCTAAAATTATTGAAACTAGAATATAAGAACAGAAACGAAACAGTTTTTTAGAAACAAAAACTACAAGAAATCAAAAAGCTAAAAACCTGAAAATTAAATATCTTAATTAAAAAACAAATGGTATAAATGTAAATATTTTAATATAAGAAAAAGTTATAAAAATTAATAATACTGATTTCCATCAATTTTACAAGCCTGAATAAAATCATCCAGGCCTAAAATGTCAAATGTGATGTTATTTTCAGGCGTCTCAGGACTGTGATGCTCAGTGTGAGGTCAGGGGTCAGTGTGAGGTCAGGGGGTCAGTGTGAGGTCAGGGGTTCAGTGTGAGGTCAGTGTGTGAGGTCAGGGGGTCAGTGTGAGGTCAGGGGTTCAGTGTGAGGTCAGGGGTTCAGTGTGAGGTCAGTGTGTGAGGTCAGGGGGTCAGTGTGAGGTCAGGGGTTCAGTGTGAGGTCAATGTGTGAGGTCAGGGGGTCAGTGTGAGGTCAGGGGTTCAGTGTGAGGTCAGTGTGTGAGGTCAGGGGGTCAGTGTGAGGTCAGGGGTTCAGTGTGAGGTCAGTGTGTGAGGTCAGGGGTCAGTGTGTGAGGTCAGGGGGTCAGTGTGAGGTCAGGGGTCAGTTTGTGAGGTCAGGGGGTCAGTGTGAGGTCAGGGTTCAGTGTGTGAGGTCAGGGGGTCAGTGTGAGGTCAGGGGTTCAGTGTGTGAGGTCAGGGGGTCAGTGTGAGGTCAGGGGTTCAGTGTGAGGTCAGTGTGTGAGGTCAGGGGTCAGTGTGTGAGGTCAGGGGGTCAGTGTGAGGTCAGGGGTCAGTTTGTGAGGTCAGGGGGTCAGTGTGAGGTCAGGGTTCAGTGTGTGAGGTCAGGGGGTCAGTGTGAGGTCAGGGGTTCAGTGTGAGGTCAGTGTGTGAGGTCAGGGGGTCAGTGTGTGAGGTCAGGGAGTCAGTGCGAGGTCAGGGGGTCAGTGTGAGGTCAGGGGTCAGTGTGAGGTCAGGGGTCAGTGTGTGAGGTCAGGGGGTCAGTGTGTGAGGTCGGGGGGTCAGTGTGTGAGGTCGGGGGTCAGTGTGTGAGGTCAGGGGGTCAGTGTGAGGTCGGGGGGGTCAGTGTGTGAGGTCAGGGGGTCAGTGTGAGGTCAGGGGTCAGTGTGTGAGGTCAGGGGGTCAGTGTGAGGTCAGGGGGTCAGTGTGTGAGGTCGGGGGGTCAGTGTGTGAGGTCAGGGGGTCAGTGTGAGGTCGGGGGGGTCAGTGTGAGATCAGGGGGTCAGTGTGTGAGGTCGGGGGGTCAGTGTGTGAGGTCAGGGGGTCAGTGTGAGGTCGGGGGGGTCAGTGTGTGAGGTCAGGGGGTCAGTGTGAGGTCAGGGGTCAGTGTGTGAGGTCAGAGGGTCAGTGTGAGGTCGGGGGGTCAGTGTGTGAGGTCAGGGGGTCAGTGTGAGGTCAGGGGTCAGTGTGTGAGGTCAGGGGGTCAGTGTGTGAGGTCAGGGGTCGCACCGGGTTGATGTCGTAGAGCAGCTGTGCAGCAGGAGACTTCAGGACTCGGTCAACCACGTCACACACCAGATCCTCCAAGCGGCTCAGAAGCTCTTCGTAGCTCATGAAGGGACACTCGGCCTCGATGTGGGTATACCTGAACACACACACACACACACACACTGACCCGCTTCTGTCAGCTCACTGAATGCACACTGAGGTCTCAGACTCACTCGGACAGGTGTCTGCGTGTGCGTGACTGCTCGGCGCGGTACGACTGAGCGATGCAGAAGGTGTCTCCCAGTGCAGGGATGCAGGTCTCCAGGTACAGCTGAGACGACTGCGTCAGGAACGCGTTCTCACCGAAGTAGTTGAGACTGAAGAGCGTGGAGCCGCCCTCCACCTGCGTCTGCACCAGAGTGGGCGGAGTTATCTGAGAACCACAAACAACCAGGTTCGAATAGATTTGCACAATGACTTATGTGCTGAAAATGTGCAAATAATGGAAGGACTGGAGTGTTGTGGATTATTGGGATGTTTTTATCAGACTCTCATTCTGGCGGCACCCATTCACTGCAGAGCATCCATTGATGAGACACTGATGCAATGCTATATTTCGCCAAACCTGATGAAGAAAGAAACTCATCCTAATCTTGGAAAGCCTGAGAGTGAGTACATTTTCAGCTAACGTTCATTTTTTTGTTGTTGAACGATTGCTTTTAAGTCACTTGCCCCCATTTCATCCAAGATATCTCTTATTTTCTTTCTGTCTTTTTTTGAGTAAAACATTTTTCTCCATATAATGCACTTCAGTGGAGACCAATGGTCTGGAATTTGAGCGTGCAAAAAATCTAAATATTGTGAAAATCATCTTTAAAGCTGTCCAGATGACTTCTTAGCAATGCATATTACTAATGCAAAATTAACTTTTGATATATTTAAGATAGGAAACTAACAAAATATCTTCATGGAACATGATCTTTACTTAATAACCTAATGATTTTTGGCATTAAAGAGAAATCTATACAGTGTATTGTTGGCTATTGTTACAAATATACCCCAGAGACTCAAGACTTGGTCACATATAAAATGAGCAATGGTTTCTCTAGATGACCTTGGATGGGATCCTGTAGAGCTCTTTGAAGTCATCATTGAAGTCTATTATAAGGAGAGAAATCCTGGAATGTTTTCCTCAAAAACCTTCGTTTCTTTACAACCGTAGACAGAAAGACATGACGATCTGTGAAGACACCTGACCTCGTAGTAGCCCCGGCTGAAGAAATGCTCTCGGAAGCACTGCGTGACGGCGGACCGGACCTTCAGGATCTTGGAGACGGTTTCTCCACGGATCATCATGTGCCGGTTGTTGAGCTGCACGTCCACGTCAGACTCCTCGTTCAGAAGGTTATCAGCGCCGCCGGCCGGAGCCAGACCGATCAGCTCCCAGAAATCACAGTGCAGCTCATGACCGCCCGGAGCCTTTCAGAACAAAACCAGAAACTGTAGAAATCAATCAGGCATGTGATAATAACAACAACAGAACTTGCATTTTTAGATCAACTAACCTTTAAACATAGACAATTAAAAGTAATCTTCAGTGTCCATGGAGCACAAAACCAGTCTTGAGTCTCTGGGGTATATTTGTAGCAATAGCCAACAATACACTGTATAGATTTCTCTTTAATGCCAAAAATCATTTGGTTATTAAGTAAAGATCATGTTCTTTGAAGATATTTAGTCAATTTCCTACTGTAAATATATCAAAACTTTGTTTGATTAGTAATATGCATTGCTAAGAATTCATTTGCACAACCTTAAAAGTGATTTTCTCAATATTTAGATTTTTTTTGCATGCTCAGATTCCAGATTTTATAGTAAAAGTCCTTTCTCAGACAAATATTGTCCGATCCTAACAAACCATACGTCAATGGAAATATTATTTATTCAGCTTTCAGATGATGCATAAAGCTACATTTTTAAAAATTAACACTTAAGACAGTTTTTGTGCTCCAGGGTCGCATATTATATTAAATTGAATAAATGAATAAAGGAAGTGTTCTCACCTGTTTGCCATCGGGAACAGGATTCACCGTTCCATACAGAGCCACGGTGCTCTCCGTAGACAACACCAGACCATTATAACACTGACACTGCACACACACACACATCCAACACACACAACTACACTTAACTGGAGTTCACTTCTTTAACTCAATATGAAACATCAAGCAACACAAACACAATTGGAAAATATTGAGATATGCTTCAAATATCAGCACAATTAAACACAATTATTAAATATAATTTTTTATATACATTTTTATACATTAATAAATACTGTTATAAAATCTATAAATTGTTATATCCATCTATTTTATTTTAGCAAAATTGTATACATAGTTAATATATATATATATATATATATATATATATATATATATATATATTAGAGTATAATCCAACAATCCAATATAATTTTTGCTTTCATTTTTATTTATTTTTAATTAATGCACTGCCCAAAATTTAATCCTATATAATTTTTGCTTACATGTTTATTTAATTTATTTAATTAAGGCAATGCCCAGCCCTAATCCTATATAAAACATGTTTCATTTTTATTTATTTATTTTAATTAGGGCATCATCCAGCCTTAATCCTATATAATTTTTGCTTTTATGTTTATTTTATTTTTTATTTTATTTTTAATCAAAGCACTGCCCAACCTTAATGCTATACAATTTCTGCTTTAATTTTTATTTAAAAAATTTTCATGAAGGCATCGCCCAAACCTAATCCTACATAATTTCTGCATTTATTTCTATTCATTGATTGATTGATTGCAAGTAGGGCATCACCCAGCCTTAATCCTATATCATTTTTGCCATCGATGACTGTGTAAAATATGAACAAACACACTCAGTACCAGTTTGTCCGTAAGAACACACTGCAGGAACCCGGTTCCATCACGCAGCACAATAAACAGGAGGTTCTTTCCTGAAAAAAACACATATATCTTCACTGAAACTAAGCTTTATGAATGCATGTTCGTGTAGCCGTTCACTAAGACTGCAGATTATTCAGGTTGATCGTTTCAGAAAACGAAATCTGTTCACCTTGTCTGCGTAACCGATGGACCCAACCGAACACTTTCACCCTCTGCTCTCGGAGCGCCTCCAGCTTATCAATCTTCACCTGAACGCAACCAGAAAAACTCTCACTTTCATATCAGCTACATCTCAAACTGTCTGAATTGCTTTGTGCACTCGGATAAAACGCTTGAAAACACTCACGGTTTTGGGTTCAGGAAGGCTGGGGTCGTTCTCGATGACGATCTTTTTAGCTTCTTCCAGATTCTTCTCTCTGCGTTCAGCATCTTCAGCCTGTCAAACACAGGATCAGACAGACAGGGGTTAAAACAGACATACAGGACGGGAATTATGGGTCTATAGAGGAGCCACGTACCTCCTTCTTGTCTTTGCTCTCGTTCTTCATTTGCTCTCGATTGAAGAGCTTCTTTGTGTTCTTCATCTGAGTCTTAGAGATGACGGCCCAACGCTAACAACACAAACACACCACAACGGTCAAACAAAGGGTTAAACTATTCATGCATAGTACACATGACAGCTAAATCACTACTCCTATGAAACTGTGTCAAGTTATTATTAAACACCTTAAAACATGATTTTATGCAAAATATGCCAATAAAAAAAAAGAAAGGATTATTTTAATGCACCATGCATCAAATTTTAAATGCACCATGCAAACAAATATGTACATTTGTGAAAATGTAAGACTTAAGTTAAATTTTTTTTTTCAGAACAGATTATATAATTTATAGAAACTTTCATAAAGTTCAAAATATATCTAAAGACTGGGAATATAATTTTTGCACATGTCTGCACAGATTTGTCCATTAAGAAGTAAATACTAGATAAACCCTTAATATGAATATTTATTGGAAGCTGAGATATCTGAGAATTTAATTTAGACATGTAAATTCATATATATTATTTATAATTATAACAGCTATTTTAGTTAACTAAAAACTAAAAGCATGCAAAATATTTGTTACTTGAAAGAAAATGTAGCATTAACTGTAATAAAATAAAATATTTAAAAATTTAGTCCATTTTATATGTATATTATTTCAGCTTGTTGCCACGGCAACATAATTTTAACTTGATGTACTGAAATAAAACTGAAACAACTAAATTTCGTAGAAATGTATAGACATTTTTACAAAATAAAAACAAAATCACAAAATTTTAAAAATAAAATTACAAGTGAAAAATCGAAAAAATAAAACAAATACGAATTCTAATTATAGTTTTAAAATAGTATTTATCAATTACTTTATCGGTTTTAAATGTAGCATTTTATGTATTGTTTCAATAAAGGTTTCATATTTAAAATGCTTTTAGAGTCACTTTTTGCCCAATAACTTTGTTATACTTTCAGCTGTCCGGAGTAGATTATGATTATGATCAGAGTATGTTTATAGAGTATGATTATTCTCGTTACTGTTAGTTAGAGTAATGTGCTGGTTTCACACCTCTCCTTCCTTCTGCGAGTCCACATAGATCACCGGAAAAGGATGTTTTCCAACAAACAACAGGGCCTGAGAAGATTACAGAGAGCGTTGAGGAAACAGGAACAGTACGTGAAATATGAAATAGTTCTGAATCTGCTGGGATCAGGCACCTTGAGCGGGGTCTTAAAGGGCTTCTGCTCAGATCCGTCTCCGTCCTCATCACTGCCGTGTTTATCAGACACGTACAGCTCTTCTGCAGGAGACAGCAGCGTCTGTTAGTGCGCTGAGACTCTTCTTTAACCGTCTGATTCATTCATCAAAACTAATGTGTTTATTCACGGGAATGTGAATCAGTTATATTATAATTGCTAGCAACATGCTAACAATGTGCTAATCATGCTAGAGACATGCTAATCATGTTAGAAGCATGCTAGCATCATCGTAGCTACATGCTAATTATGCTAACAACATGCTAATCGTGTTAGAAACAGGATTAGCAACATGTTACCAACATAATCATGCTAGAAACTTGGTAGCAACATGCTAATCATGCTAACAAAATGCTAATCATGCTAAAGACATGCTAGTAACATGCTAATCATGTTAGAAGATTGATAACAACATGTTAACTACATGCAAATCATGCTAACAACATGGTAATTGTGTTAGAAACAGGAATAGCAACATGTTACCAACATAATTATGCCAGAAACTTGGTAGCAACATGCTAATCATGAGACATGCTAACAACATGCTAATCATGTCAGAAGCATGCTAGCAACATGTTAACTACATGTTAATCATGTGAACAACATGTTAATTATGTTAGAAACAGGATTAACAACGTTACCAACCTAATCATGCCAGAAACGTAGTAGGAACATGTTAATCATGCTAACAATATGCTAATCATGCTATAGACATGGTAGCAACATGCTAATCATGTTAGAAACATGCTTGGAACATGTTAACTACATGCTAATCATGCTAACAACATGGTAATCGTATTAGAAACAGGATTAACAACGTTACCAACATAATCATGCCAGAAACGTGGTAGGAACATGCTAATCATGCTAACAATATGCTAATAATGCTAGAGACATGGTAGCAACATGCTAATCGTGTTAGAAGCTTGCTAGCAACATGTTAACTACATGCTAACAACATGGTAATCATGTTAGAAACAGGATTAACAACGTTACCAACATAATCATGCAGAAAAAGCAAAATGCTAATCATGAGACATGTTAACAACATGCTATTCATGTTAGAAGCATGCTAAAAACATGTTAACTACATGCTAACAACATGCTAATCATGTTAGAAACAGGATTAGCAACATGTTACCAACATGATAATCATGCCAGAAACTTAGTAGAAACTCGTTGATCATGCTAACAATATGCTAATCATGCTAATAACAAGCTAATCATGCTAGAAACATTTTTACAACATGTAAATCATATCGGAAACATGTAATAATAATGTCAGAAACCTGCTAGCCTTACAGTATGATGATCCTGTAAACAAAAAGCTAGCAATATGCTGCCTACATGCTAATCATGCTAACAGCATGCTAATCCTGATGAAAGCATGCTAATAACATGTTAATCATGCTAAAAAACGTTACCAACATGATAATCACGCCAGAAACTTGGTAGCAATATGCTAATCATGCTAGAGACATGCTAGCAATATGTTAACCACATGCTAATAACAAGCTAAGCATGCTAGAAAATGTTAATCATGCTAACAACATGTTAAAAACATGGTAACAAGCTAATCATGTCAGAAACATGTTAACAACATGGTAATAACAGGCTAGAAACATGTTAGTAACATGATAATCATGCTAACAACATATCAATCGTGGTAAAAACATACTAGCAACATGCTAATCAAGTTAGACACATGATTAAAAATGTTAGCAACATTCTAATAGTGTTAAAAACATGCTAATCAAGCCAGATGCATGAAACATTAAATACTCATGTGGAACCAAAATGTTAAAACATCCTAGCATCGTAGCTAGAGCTGGGCGATAATCTAAGGATATGATTCTGCGCAGCTAGTCAGTAAATCTGAGCGCATCACCTGCTTTCAAATGGAGCCATAGATCACAGACAAGCTAAGCAACATCACAACATTGCCTTTGATTGATTGATTTAGCATTTAGGCATGTTACCATGACAACACTGCACGGTGTTCGTCAGAAGATGTGCTGTTTTACCGTCATGAATATCTTTTTACTATTGTAAGCATAACTGTTGCAAATAAACTTACATTTTATATTTGAAAAAGTTTTTAAAATATGCTATTTTATATATATATATGTATATATATATATATATATATATATATATATATATATATATATATATATATATATATATATATATATATATATATATATACCCGTAATTCCTCAAATAAAAAACGGTAGTCAAATAAACGCAGGGCCTCTTATAGCGGCCGGGGGCGTGGTCAACACGGACAAATAAAGGCCGGTCTTAAATAAAGGCCGGGGAAAACGTGTGCAGCAGAGCCAGATAATGAACGTACACGCCCACTGCCGGAGCGTTTCTCGTTCTCGAGTCAAGAACCGGTGGCATCGGTTTTCGGATCACCAGTACACTGAACCGAGAAGCGTTTCTGTCAGACGCTTCCGATTCGAGCACCGAGGAGCTGATGATACTCTTTTGGTGATTGATTCTGAACTGATTCTGTGCTAGTGTTATGATCTCTGTCCACTGGAACGCCATCGCTTTTAATTTAAAACAGGTTATTTAAAACAATTACTTATCAAACAGATGGAATTAGAAATAAAGGCCTGCCTCTAATAAAAGCCTGCTTCAAATAAAAGCCTGTCACCTTCTGCAGTTCAGGTAAATAAAGGCCCTGGCGTTTATTTGAGGAATTACGGTATATATATATATATGTAACTTTTTTAAATATAAAATGTATATTTTTTTATTCAGGTGGCCTGAATATCTGCTGACGAACACCGTGCATAGTTTTCATGGGAACATGCCTTAATGCTGAATCAATCAATCAATCAAAATGTTGAACTTTATATCTGTTTCAAACTTTTTAATCTAACGTTAGTTAAAAATTCCAGGCCAGCTTAAAGGTCGTCTCGGTTATCTTTTGCATCTAGATAATAATCATGGGCGTCTATACAGTATGAGATATTGATCAGAACATTCTGATGCAACCCTCTGCAGATATTGTACAGATTTAACCCCTGCAGGAGTAACGTTATAATTATGTAAACAAGTACAGTAGTACGGTAGAACGCTAATAAATATCAATATTAGTGAAGTACAGTGATATAAATCGGGGTGTTTATGTAGTATATCGATCTATATAAATACATCATTGGTACAATACTACATAATAAGAATAATTATACAGAAAAATCAAGTATGCGTCGCGTGCTGCAGTGTGTATGTGTAGAATAGATCAGTAATAACAGGACAGAACGATCTGACGCAATCCTTCATCATCATCATCAGACTCACTGATCGACATCCGCGCGACGCTCTCGTCCGCCATATCCGCAGGTGAATACAGTCCGGTTCGGTTCGGGGGGTGTTTTCAGGTAAACGCTCCGTTAATCGGTTCGGTGTCTCGCTACTGTCACCGCACACACGCGCACGAGCCGCCGGGGACGCGTGCGCGGGAGGAGCCGTTATAGCAAGCCAGTAGGTTCAGAATTACTCTTTGGGCTTGCCATAAGTCGTTCTGTCGCATCGGGCGAGGATTGGCTCGTTCGCGAGATGACGCTTTTTCGGGAAAGCTGATTGGTTGGGGTGATGCGAGAGGGCGGGAGTTTGAATAAAAGGGAGTCGAGTTGGTTGCTTTCTGACGTCGGTCAGTCACTTTTTTTTTAATCTTTGATGAAATTATATCAATAAATTGTAACAATTTACTCCACATACACAAGAGAGAAGAACAATCTTAATCTGTAGACAGCATTAAAGAGAGAGAAAAAAACATGCATATAAACAACTAAACAATAGTTCAAATGATCTTCCTTCTTTTGAGCATTGCTTTATAGCTGAGCGGTTCTGACATGAATATACTTTAATGTGCATGATACTGATAAAGATGAAGCATATCTTTTACTATTGTTAATATATATGGGAAAGTTTCATATTCATAAAATGACATTCAAATTTTTCTCACTTTAAAAATGATTTTAAGCTTCATTGTAATGCTTTACAAAACTGCACAAGTACATGTGACCTTGTAGCAAAATTTTTTTATTTTTCCTTTGAAAATTATATGTAGGCTATGTATATATATATATATATATATATATATATATATATATATATATATACATACATATATATGTTTGCACTGGTTTATAGCATTGTTGTTTAGTTGTGTTCTTCTGTTTTGCAAATGATAATTCTCATTGTATTGTTCTTGCTTATGGCATTAATAATAATAAAAAAATACATAACATGCTTTTAAGTAACAGAAAAAATAAAGAAGAAAAAAAAATTATGTAACATATGCAAACCAGAGACTTAAGAAAACATAAATAAATTAAAATAAAATAAGTCTAAAGCACAAATAAATGTAGAGAAAGGTTAAAATTTTTTATAAATTTTTCACATTACATAAACACCCTAATTATGCAAATTTTTAATAGATCAGCCAATGCAGTGGTCGGAATCTCAGTCAATTTAACAGATAATTCTGCATCTATTGTGTTTTATAATACAACCCGAATTCCGGAAAAGTTGGGACGTTTTTTAAATTTTAATAAAATGAAAACTAAAAGACTTTCAAATCACATGAGCCAATATTTTATTCACAATAGAACATAGATAACGTAGCAAATGTTTAAACTGAGAAAGTTTACAATTTTATGCACAAAATGAGCTCATTTCAATTTTGATTTCTGCTACAGGTCTCAAAATAGTTGGGACGGGGCATGTTTACCATGGTGTAGCATCTCCTTTTCTTTTCAAAACAGTTTGAAGACGTCTGGGGATTGAGGCTATGAGTTGCTGGAGTTTTGCTGTTGGAATTTGGTCCCATTCTTGCCTTATATAGATTTCCAGCCGCTGAAGAGTTTGTGGTCGTCTTTGACGTATTTTCGTTTAATGATGCGCCAAATGTTCTCTATAGGTGAAAGATCTGGACTGCAGGCAGGCCAGGTTAGCACCCGGACTCTTCTACGACGAAGCCATGCTGTTGTTATAGCTGCAGTATGTGGTTTTGCATTGTTCTGCTGAAATAAACAAGGCCTTCCCTGAAATAGACGTTGTTTGGAGGGAAGCATATGTTGCTCTAAAACCTTTATATACCTTTCAGCATTCACAGAGCCTTCCAAAACATGCAAGCTGCCCATACCGTATGCACTTATGCACCCCCATACCATCAGAGATGCTGGCTTTTGAACTGAACGCTGATAACATGCTGGAAGGTCTCCCTCCTCTTTAGCCCGGAGGACACGGCGTCCGTGATTTCCAACAAGAATGTCAAATTTGGACTCGTCTGACCATAAAACACTATTCTACTTTGAAATAGTCCATTTTAAATGAGCCTTGGCCCACAGGACACGACGGCGCTTCTGGACCATGTTCACATATGGCTTCCTTTTTGCATTATAGAGCTTTAGTTGGCATCTGCTGATGGCACGGTGGATTGTGTTTACCGACAGTGGTTTCTGAAAGTATTCCTGGGCCCATTTAGTAATGTCATTGACACAATCATGCCGATGAGTGATGCAGTGTCGTCTGAGAGCCCGAAGACCACGGGCATCCAATAAAGGTCTCCGGCCTTGTCCCTTACGCACAGAGATTTCTCCAGTTTCTCTGAATCTTTTGATGATGTTATGCACTGTAGA
>NC_081801.1:762500-797500 GCF_963082965.1 Carassius carassius
TGTGAGAGATGGTGTGTGAGAGTGTGACATGGTGTGTGAGACTGTGAGAGAGTGAGTGTGTGTGAGAGTGTGAGACTGTGTGTGTTAGACTGTGTGTGAGAGAGAGAGTGAGACTGTGTGGGAGTGAGACTGAGTGTGTGAAGCTGAGTGAGTGTGTGTGTGTGTAGACTGAGTGTGAGAGAGTGTGTGTGACTGTGTGAGTGAGAGTGAGTCTGTGTGAGACTGTGAGAGAGTGAGTGTGTGTGTGAGAGAGAGAGAGAGAGAGACTGTATTTCAGAGTGAGAGCGTGCGAGAGTGAGACTGTGAGAGAGTTAGAGATTGAAACTGTGTATGAGTGAGACTGTGTGAGAGAGGAGAGTGAGACTGTTTAAGAGACTGTGTGTGAGAGTGAGTGTGTGTGAGTGTGTTTAGTGTATGTGAAAGTGAGACTGTGTGAGGGTGAGACTGTGTATGAGATGGTGTGTGAGAGTGTGACATGGTGTGTGAGACTGTGAGAGAGTGAGTGTGTGTGAGAGTGTGAGACTGTGTGTGTTAGACTGTGTGTGAGTGAGACTGTGTGTGTGAGAGAGTGAGACTGTGTGGGAGTGAGACTGAGTGTGTGAAGCTGAGTGAGTGTATGTGTGACTGTGTGAGTGAGAGTGAGTCTGTGTGAGACTGAGAGAGTGAGACTGTATTTCAGAGTGAGAGCGTGCGAGAGTGAGACTGTGTGAGAGAGTTAGAGATTGAAACTGTATGAGTGAGACTGTGTGAGAGAGGAGAGTGAGACTGTTTAAGAGACTGTGTGAGAGTGAGTGTGTGTGTGAGTGTGTTTAGTGTATGTGAAAGTGAGACTGTGTGAGGGTGAGAGAGTGAGACTGTGAGTGTGTGAGACTGAGAGAGAGTGAGACTGTATTTCAGAGTGAGAGCGTGCGAGAGAGACTGTGTGAGAGAGTTAGAGATTGAAACTGTGTATGAGTGAGATTGTGTGAGAGTGACTGTGAGAGAGAGGAGAGTGAGACTGTTTAAGAGACTGTGTGTGAGAGTGAGAATGTGTGAGAGTGTGTGTTTAGTGTATGTGAAAGTGAGACTGTGAGGGTGAGAGAGTGAGACTGAGTGTGTGAGACTGTGAGAGAGTGAGACTGTGTGAGACTGTGTGTGTGAGATGGTGTGTGAGAGTGTGACATGGTGTGTGAGACTGTGAGAGAGTGAGTGTGTGTGAGACTGTGAGACTGTGTGTGTTAGACTGTGTGTGAGAGAGAGAGTGAGACTGTGTGGGAGTGAGACTGAGTGTGTGAAGCTGAGTGAGTGAGTGTGTGTGTGACTGTGTGAGTGAGAGTGAGTCTGTGTGAGACTGTGAGAGAGTGAGACTATTTCAGAGTGAGAGCGTGCGAGAGTGAGACTGTGTGAGAGAGTTAGAGATTGAAACTGTGTATGAGTGAGACTGTGTGAGAGTGACTGTGTGAGAGAGTTAAAGATTGAAACTGTATGAGTGAGACTGTGTGAGAGAGGAGAGTGAGACTGTTTAAGAGACTGTGTGTGAGAGTGAGTGTGTGTGTGAGTGTGTTTAGTGTATGTGAAAGTGAGACTGTGTGTGTGAGTGAGTGAGACTGTGTGTGTGTTTGTGTAATCATGTCCTTTGTGACTGTGTGTGTGTATGACTGTTACTGTGTGTGTGTGTGTGTAATGGTGTCCTGTGTGTGAGATTGTATGAGTGTGTGTGGGTGTGTGACTGACTGACTGATTGTATGTATGAGTGTGTGTGTGTAATGGTGTCCTGTGTGTGTGTGTGTGTGTGTAACGATGTCCTGTGTGTGTGTTCAGATGGACCTGATGCCGTTCGTCAGTAAAGCGGGCTGTGAGTGTCTGAACGAGAGCGATGACTGTGGCTTTGACAGCTGTTTGATCAAGGACTCGTCGTACCTGGAGTCAGACTGTGATGAACAGGTCAGAGCCTTGCGTCTTTGATGCTGTTCCTTTAAATGTTCCAGAAACAGCCGCAGGATTCACAAACTCTGTCAGCTGAACCCTGTGAACTTAAGTTAATATTCCCACAATTTAACTACAAATTCACATTTCGGTGAACGGTTACATGACTTGCAGAGAAACAAATAAAATATTTACCTTTTTTGTAATTTTGTTATTTTAATTTGATATTTTTTATGATTTTTTTATTATTTTTTACGCATCCTCCTGCACCTGAACGAACAAAAACAAATCGCAGTTTAAACAAAAGCGAAAAGCGCAAGAGCTAAATTCAGCACCGTGGTGTTCTGGTGTTCAGGGAGCAAGCAGAGACGCGTCTTAAAGTCTTCTTGCTTTTGTACTGACAACAAATACATACAAAATATGTCGAAATACCCGTCTTGGAAAGTGTGTTCGAAAAAGTCTGTGGTTATGTCTTAAGTGAAAGTAAAGAGTTGGAAAAAAATCGTATGCGTGTCATTATAATGGATGCGTTTGTCTCTTAAAGTGACCGCGCCTAATTTACTAGCTCTGCCTAATTTACTAGCTCTGCTGTCGGTGTCTTTAATGTATGAACATGAAAGTAAATCACTCACTGCTCTTGACTGAATTACTTTGTAGTTTTAACAAGAATTCATCCAAAGTCAATCCAAAAATCTAATTGTTTTACTGGTGGGTGCAGGCCACTAGTTCATTTATGTAAGTGAGTATGACAAAATAGTGATCTGTGAAATATTATACCCAAAAATTCTTCATACTGTAGGCTACCAGTGAAATTGATTAAAAATAAATAATTAGGTACCTGACCATGTTTTGCGTAAGTGTTTCTTTCTTTAATTGCTAATGCAACCTTTTCACACCACAGACTGAACCAGATTAAGCATTGCTTGCTTGGTAACTGTTCAACAAAGTATTGATAGTTGTGTAAATATTGTCATACTGACAGTTGTCTGATGTTTTGGTTGATTCCATTACATATCTTTTTATCAAAGTTATCCGACATTATCAAGATTAATTTGTTCTGAGTTATTGTCATATTTTATCACCAATTTCTAAACTACAGCAAATAAACTGTGATAATGTGAGAAATGTTGAAGGTGTCTGAATACATTTTGGTTTGATTGTGTATTTTATTTTACAGTGAAGACTATGCAGTGCTATTTTATATTAGTTTCAGGACACCTACAAACTTAAAAAAAGGAAACATTGTGTAAATGGCACAAATAAATAAATTGAATGAACATACATCAAATATTAAACCATGGGTTAAAGTACCAAGACGGAGCAATGCACTGTGTGTACTGTAAGAAATAAAACAAGAAGGCATGTGGTTTAAAAGATGGCAAGTCAAATAAAAAGCACATCTGTATGCAATACAGTTCATTATTATCCAGAGCGGCTTACTATAAAACATTTGTGCGACCAAATCATGTTTTGCGCCAGTAGCTGAGAAAGTTAGTCGCACAAGTGCCACCAGTGGAAAAGGTTAGTGTAGTTCCCTGAGTGTTATTTAAGTATTTATTATATATTGTCATTGTTTTAATAATTAATTTCAATTACATGTTTTATTATTATTAATTAATTATCAATTGTCAGGTCAATTTCGTTTTATAACTATTTTTTCACATAGTTCCATTTGTATTTGTTTGATTTAATTATTATTATTATTAATTACTAATTGTCAGATTGAAAATCCAGTGTTTATGAGTACTGTTATATATATATATCTTCATATTTGATCAGAATGCAAGATGTAAAAAACTGCAATGTGGTCAAAAAACGTGTTTTTCTGTGAAATGAATATCCCGTGTGAATATAAATACACACAGAGTTTATGTTACATTAACACCACACGCAAACACAGAAAGGAGAGAAATGTGCAAATGTAGATGATAAAAGCATGCTGTCAGACATCTGGCTTTCTGTAAAACCTCTGCTTCGTGTGATGACGGCGTGTTTGTGAGGTCAACACCAACTCATATCAATATAATAAACATTATAATAAACATTTTTGCAACTGAATTTAAATGCATCCGTGCAATGCATTCGTTTACACTGAGATAAGCAGCATCTAAAGTAATAGTTCATATCCATTTGTTTGTATTTATTGTAAAATATGTTTATTTATCATATATGTTATAATCTATAGATTAATGCTTTAGTGGATTAATAGAATATATATGTAAATAGTATAGGACATAATGGAAAATAAAATTAAAACGGCTTATTAAATGAATACAGAAAATAATAAATAAAGGGAAATTCTAAATAAAAATGAATTCAAGACTAAGTTTAATTAAATTTGTTTTACCATGTTGTGTATTCCTTAACTTTGCTATTTATTTGTTTTAAACAGTTTTAGGGCTTCATAAGCAGGTCACTTTGAAAAGAAAATGTCTGTAAAGAGCACAAACTTGCACATGCTCAACTAAAAACATTACTGGCATTAGCATCTTATTAAAGAGGTGCATAAATAATAATTTCCTGAGGGTTTTGCTGTTGTTTTTTATATATGTAAAAAAAAGAAACATAAGAGTAGAGAATTGGATGTCATTGACTGCATTAAACAAGTGTTCAAAATAATTTTCATTTTGCATATTATTTAAAATATATATATTAAAATATTTTTAAAAAATAAATAAATACTGCACCCCAGAATGCAATGCACTCGACTTTTGCATTTACAGACAAATTAAGAATATCAATGCACATTTGACCTTTCTTTCCTATATATATATATATATATTATTTATGTGCTATTATAGTTTTTTTTCATTTTATTTGGATTATTATTAATGTTGCATGTGCTTTTTTTAATGTAGGTGTGATTTATTTTTAGTTTTGATGCAGTTTCCAGTCTATTACTTGGCATGTATTTTCAGTGTTTCCTTCACTACTGTGATGAGTTTCCCGAGGTCACATGATCTCACGACTGATCCTTCTGTGTTTGTTTGCAGCTTCTGATCACAATCGCCTTCAATCAACCCGTCAAACTCTTCTCCATGAAGCTGCTGGCTGCGGAACTCCGTAATATTTCATATTTACAGATATTATATATATATATATATATTATAAAATCAGTATAAATGGTCAGGCATTTGGGGTCAGTAAGACTTGTAATGTTTTTAAAGAAGTCTCAAGGCTGCATTTATTTGATCCAAAATATAGAAAAAAACTAATATTGTAAAATGTTTTTACAATATAAAATAATGGTTTCTATTTTAAAATCCTTTAAGTGTAATGTATTTTTTTTTTTTTTTTTGAATCTGTGATAGTTTTTCAGGATTCTTTGATTAATATAAAGTTTAAAAGAACAGCATTTATTCAAAATATAAATATTTTCTAACAATAAAAATCCTTGCTATCAATTCTTAACAAATGAACACATCCTTGCTGAATAAAATGTGTAATTTCCTAAAGAAAGAAAGAAAGAAATAATTAATTTGTTTAAAAAGAAGAAAGAATTCAAATGTACTGACTCCAAACTTTTGTACTCTACTGTATATTGTTAGAAAATATTTCTATTATAAACAAATGCTCTTCTTTTTAACTTTTTATTCATCAAAGAATCCTGAAAAACTATCACAGGTTCCAAAACTGATTATGAATCATCATATTTTCATGATTTCTGAAGATCATGTGACACTGAAGACTGGAGGAATGATGCTGAAAATACAGCGGAGCATCACAGAAATAAATTACACTTTAACACAGATTCACACAGAAAACAGCTGATTTACTTTAGAATAATATTTCACTATTTTACAGATTTTTCCTGTATTTTTGATCAAGTAAATGCAGCCCTGATGAGCAGAAGAGACTCTGAACCCAATCTTTTGATCTGTAGTGTGTATATAGACAGTGCACAGTAAAAATGATCCGATATTCTGACGCACATCTGTTTACAATCAGACAAACCTGAACAAGTTGCTCTTGAGTTGATCTGTTCAGAGCTCTGATGTAATGTGTGTCCTCAGCTCAAGCCCCGAAGAGCGTCAAGATCTTCATTAATCTTCCTCGATCCATGGGGTTCGATGACGCCGAGAGAAGCGAAGCCACGCAGGCGCTGGATCTGTCTGAGGACGACTACAAAGACGACGGCCTCATCCCGCTTCGATACGTCAAGTTTCAGAACGTCAACAGTGTGACTGTACGTCACAACACACTCGCTTCACACAACACACACCGCTTCACACAACACACTCGCTTCACACAACACACACCGCTTCACACAACACACTCGCTTCACACAACACACTCGCTTCACACAACACACTCGCTTCACACAACACACTCGCTTCACACAACACACACCGCTTCACACAACACACTCGCTTCACACAACACACACCGCTTCACACAACACACTCGCTTCACACAACACACTCGCTTCACACAACACACACCGCTTCACACAACACACTCGCTTCACACAACACACACCGCTTCACACAACACACTCGCTTCACACAACACACACCGCTTCACACAACACACTCGCTTCACACAACACACACCGCTTCACACAACACACTCGCTTCACACAACACACACCGCTTCACACAACACACTCGCTTCACACAACACACTCGCTTCACACAACACACTCGCTTCACACAACACACTCGCTTCACACAACACACACTCGCTTCACACAACACACACCGCTTCACACAACACACACCGCTTCACACAACACACACCGCTTCACACAACACACACCGCTTCACACAACACACACCGCTTCACACAACACACACCGCTTCACACAACACACTCGCTTCACACAACACACTCGCTTCACACAACACACTCGCTTCACACAACACACTCGCTTCACACAACACACTCGCTTCACACAACACACTCGCTTCACACAACACACTCGCTTCACACAACACACACCGCTTCACACAACACACACCGCTTCACACAACACACACCGCTTCACACAACACACCGCTTCACACAACACACCGCTTCACACAACACACACCGCTTCACACAACACACACCGCTTCACACAACACACACCGCTTCACACAACACACACCGCTTCACACAACACACACCGCTTCACACAACACACACTCGCTTCACACAACACACTCGCTTCACACAACACACTCGCTTCACACAACACACACCGCTTCACACAACACACACCGCTTCACACAACACACACCGCTTCACACAACACACACCGCTTCACACAACACACACCGCTTCACACAACACACACCGCTTCACACAACACACACCGCTTCACACAACACACACCGCTTCACACAACACACACCGCTTCACACAACACACTCGCTTCACACAACACACTCGCTTCACACAACACACTCGCTTCACACAACACACTCGCTTCACACAACACACACCGCTTCACACAACACACACCGCTTCACACAACACACACCGCTTCACACAACACACCGCTTCACACAACACACTCGCTTCACACAACACACACCGCTTCACACAACACACTCGCTTCACACAACACACACCGCTTCACACAACACACTCGCTTCACACAACACACACCGCTTCACACAACACACTCGCTTCACACAACACACACCGCTTCACACAACACACCGCTTCACACAACACACACCGCTTCACACAACACACACCGCTTCACACAACACACACCGCTTCACACAACACACACCGCTTCACACAACACACACCGCTTCACACAACACACTCGCTTCACACAACACACACCGCTTCACACAACACACACCGCTTCACACAACACACACCGCTTCACACAACACACACCGCTTCACACAACACACACTCGCTTCACACAACACACACTCGCTTCACACAACACACACCGCTTCACACAACACACACCGCTTCACACAACACACACCGCTTCACACAACACACACCGCTTCACACAACACACACCGCTTCACACAACACACACCGCTTCACACAACACACACCGCTTCACACAACACACACCGCTTCACACAACACACTCGCTTCACACAACACACACCGCTTCACACAACACACACCGCTTCACACAACACACTCGCTTCACACAACACACACCGCTTCACACAACACACACCGCTTCACACAACACACACCGCTTCACACAACACACACCGCTTCACACAACACACACCGCTTCACACAACACACTCGCTTCACACAACACACACCGCTTCACACAACACACACCGCTTCACACAACACACACCGCTTCACACAACACACACCGCTTCACACAACACACACCGCTTCACACAACACACACCGCTTCACACAACACACACCGCTTCACACAACACACTCGCTTCACACAACACACACCGCTTCACACAACACACACCGCTTCACACAACACACTCGCTTCACACAACACACTCGCTTCACACAACACACTCGCTTCACACAACACACACCGCTTCACACAACACACACCGCTTCACACAACACACTCGCTTCACACAACACACACCGCTTCACACAACACACTCGCTTCACACAACACACTCGCTTCACACAACACACTCGCTTCACACAACACACCGCTTCACACAACACACACCGCTTCACACAACACACACCGCTTCACACAACACACTCGCTTCACACAACACACACCGCTTCACACAACACACACCGCTTCACACAACACACACCGCTTCACACAACACACACCGCTTCACACAACACACACCGCTTCACACAACACACTCGCTTCACACAACACACCGCTTCACACAACACACACCGCTTCACACAACACGCTCGCTTCACACAACACGCTCGCTTCACACAACACGCTCGCTTCACACAACACGCTCGCTTCACACAACACGCTCGCTTCACACAACACGCTCGCTTCACACAACACACTCGCTTCACACAACACACTCGCTTCACACAACACACTCGCTTCACACAACACACTCGCTTCACACAACACACACCGCTTCACACAACACACACCGCTTCACACAACACACTCGCTTCACACAACACACTCGCTTCACACAACACACACCGCTTCACACAACACACACCGCTTCACACAACACACACCGCTTCACACAACACACACCGCTTCACACAACACACACCGCTTCACACAACACACTCGCTTCACACAACACACTCGCTTCACACAACACACACCGCTTCACACAACACACACCGCTTCACACAACACACACCGCTTCACACAACACACACCGCTTCACACAACACACACCGCTTCACACAACACACACCGCTTCACACAACACACACCGCTTCACACAACACACTCGCTTCACACAACACACACCGCTTCACACAACACACACCGCTTCACACAACACACTCGCTTCACACAACACACTCGCTTCACACAACACACTCGCTTCACACAACACACACCGCTTCACACAACACACACCGCTTCACACAACACACACCGCTTCACACAACACACACCGCTTCACACAACACACACCGCTTCACACAACACACTCGCTTCACACAACACACACCGCTTCACACAACACACACCGCTTCACACAACACACTCGCTTCACACAACACACTCGCTTCACACAACACACCGCTTCACACACGCTTCACACAACACACCGCTTCACACAACACACACCGCTTCACACAACACACACCGCTTCACACAACACACACCGCTTCACACAACACACACCGCTTCACACAACACACTCGCTTCACACAACACACACCGCTTCACACAACACACTCGCTTCACACAACACACACCGCTTCACACAACACACTCGCTTCACACAACACACTCGCTTCACACAACACACACTCGCTTCACACAACACACACTCGCTTCACACAACACACACTCGCTTCACACAACACACACTCGCTTCACACAACACACACTCGCTTCACACAACACACACTCGCTTCACACAACACACACTCGCTTCACACAACACACACCGCTTCACACAACACACACCGCTTCACACAACACACACCGCTTCACACAACACACACCGCTTCACACAACACACACCGCTTCACACAACACACTCGCTTCACACAACACACTCGCTTCACACAACACACTCGCTTCACACAACACACTCGCTTCACACAACACACACCGCTTCACACAACACACACCGCTTCACACAACACACACCGCTTCACACAACACACACCCGCTTCACACAACACACACCCGCTTCACACAACACACTCGCTTCACACAACACACTCGCTTCACACAACACACCGCTTCACACAACACACTCGCTTCACACAACACACACCGCTTCACACAACACACACCGCTTCACACAACACACACCGCTTCACACAACACACACCGCTTCACACAACACACACCGCTTCACACAACACACACCGCTTCACACAACACACACCGCTTCACACAACACACACCGCTTCACACAACACACACCGCTTCACACAACACACACCGCTTCACACAACACACACCGCTTCACACAACACACACCGCTTCACACAACACACACCGCTTCACACAACACACACCGCTTCACACAACACACACCGCTTCACACAACACACACTCGCTTCACACAACACACACTCGCTTCACACAACACACACCGCTTCACACAACACACACCGCTTCACACAACACACACCGCTTCACACAACACACACCGCTTCACACAACACACTCGCTTCACACAACACACACCGCTTCACACACTCGCTTCACACAACACACACCGCTTCACACAACACACACCGCTTCACACAACACACACCGCTTCACACAACACACACCGCTTCACACAACACACACCGCTTCACACAACACACTCGCTTCACACAACACACACCGCTTCACACAACACACTCGCTTCACACAACACACTCGCTTCACACAACACACTCGCTTCACACAACACACTCGCTTCACACAACACACTCGCTTCACACAACACACACCGCTTCACACAACACACACCGCTTCACACAACACACACCGCTTCACACAACACACTCGCTTCACACAACACACTCGCTTCACACAACACACTCGCTTCACACAACACACTCGCTTCACACAACACACTCGCTTCACACAACACACACCGCTTCACACAACACACACCGCTTCACACAACACACACCGCTTCACACAACACACACCGCTTCACACAACACACACCGCTTCACACAACACACACCGCTTCACACAACACACTCGCTTCACACAACACACTCGCTTCACACAACACACTCGCTTCACACAACACACACCGCTTCACACAACACACACCGCTTCACACAACACACACCGCTTCACACAACACACCGCTTCACACAACACACACCGCTTCACACAACACACACCGCTTCACACAACACACACCGCTTCACACAACACACACCGCTTCACACAACACACTCGCTTCACACAACACACACCGCTTCACACAACACACACCGCTTCACACAACACACACTCGCTTCACACAACACACACCGCTTCACACAACACACACCGCTTCACACAACACACACCGCTTCACACAACACACACCGCTTCACACAACACACACTCGCTTCACACAACACACACTCGCTTCACACAACACACACTCGCTTCACACAACACACACTCGCTTCACACAACACACACTCGCTTCACACAACACACACTCGCTTCACACAACACACACTCGCTTCACACAACACACACTCGCTTCACACAACACACACTCGCTTCACACAACACACACTCGCTTCACACAACACACACCGCTTCACACAACACACTCGCTTCAGAGCAGCTTCACACCAAATACTTGAGTCTCAACATCCAGCCATTCAAAATAACTGTTCAGGAGAGAATAAATAAACACTAACTAAATATACATGAACAAATAAAATCTCAGAATGCAATCATTAAAAAATATATATATTTTATGGGAAAAAAAGTCTGTCTTTCAATGTTTTTATTACAATATTTCGAGAGAGAAAATAAATAAATAGTGTAAAAAAAAAAATGCCAAAAAACATTTTGATTGAAGAAAATAAATATAAATTATAAATAAATACATATATACTGCTCAGACCCATTTTGCGTCTTAAAATACTCCTGCATTACATCAGTGAAATAAAAACAAAAGTTTTTGAAAAAAAAAATTGATGGAAGAAATAAAAAAATATATATGTATAAATATATATATATAAATAAAAATTCAAAAACTTGAGTTTCAACATCCATTCATTCAAAATAACAGTTAAAGAGAGAATTAATGATATAAACCAATAAGCAAAAGCTAAAAAATATTTTATGGAGAATTTTTTTTTAATGACTAAAAATGAAAGTCTGTATTTAAATGTTTTTATTACAATATTTCCAGAGAGAAAATAAATTAATTAAAAAAAAGTAAAAAAAAAAAAAAAAAAAAAAAGAATTTTTGCAAAATAAGAAACCCAAAACATTTTGATGGAAGAAAATAAATAAATATAAATTATAAATAAATACATATATACTACTCAGACCTAAGTTTTTGCAAAAAATTAAAAAAAATGGTTGTAAATTTTGTAGAGAATAAAAAATTTAAATAAAAATTTAAATGTTCATGTGATTTAGTTCAGAATAACAATATTTCGAGAAAAAAAAAATATATATATATATATATAACACGAAAAGCAGCTCAGAAAGTACAAATATCCAATTTGAGCTTCCCAAAATACTCCTGCATTACATCAGTGTCCAGGTAATTTACAAATGTCTCAATCTTTATAAAAGTAGACCGTCTTTAAATGCTCATCTTACTTAACTCATAATAACAATATATCAAGGGAGAAAAAAAATAAATGACTAAAAACATGTCAAAATCCTAAAATAGTAAAGCACATAGGCCTGGTTTCATAGACAGGGCTTAGCCTAAACCAGGATTAGGCCATAGTTCAATTAGGACATTTAAGTAATTTTTATAAACATGCCTTAGAAAAAAACATTACTGGTGTGCATCTTGAGACAAAACAAAGGCACTGATATATTTTAAGATCAATCAGTACAAGTTTCTTTCATTTGAAACAACTCAGACTTGCATTTTAGTCTAGGACTAGGCTTAAGCCTTGTCTGTGAAACCGGGGGATAATGTTTGCAACCCTGAGATCCAGATCATTTACAAAGTCTCTTTAATTGTTCATATTTAATGTTATGACATTCTTATGGTTTAAGAAGCTTTTTGAGAATCTGAGAGCTTGATTTCAAAGGTGTTTTTGTGTTCAGGTGTTTATCAAGTCCAACCAAGGAGACGAGGAGACGACAAAAGTAAACTACTTGACGTTTATCGGGACTCCTGTCCAGGCCACGAACATGAGCGACTTCAAACGGGTGAGTAAAGAGTCACCGTCCAGCCAGTGTTTACTCCACATGACGGAAGTTAAACGTGTGTGTGTGTGTGTGTGTGTGTGAAACAGGTTGTGGGTAAGAAGGGAGAAAGTCACTGAAGAGGAAAACACGCCAACATATTGCTGCAATCTCTCCACGGCCAACATGACTGGGTGAAATCACCCCGAACACAGACACTGAGGAGCGCCAGATCCGTCACTGAGAGAGTGAGAGAAGACACAGTTTGTCTCGATGAGGCCCTGGTTCTCTCATTTTTATCTGAAACGTACATGTAAATAAAGTCGATCCTTTTTCAAAGGCACGTGGCTACTGTTGTTTATCAGCACTGGAACTGCACCCTTTTGATGATTAAAATTTCATCTTAAAAGCATGAATGCTGATTTATTTTCTTCTTGCTGCTGTTCCTCTTCTGACCGCTGGGTGTCAGCAGACTCCACGCAATCGGAGCGCCTTCAAAAACCATCGCATGTGTTTGCAACATTGTCTTTAAATTAGTTTGAATCATACAATTTGAAAGAAACGCGAAATGTGGACAGTTTACGAAAATTAAATGAATAACGCTGTGTAAATAACTGCATTAAAATACTTTTTTTCTTAAAACTACGTTTTAAATATATCAAACTACATTATTTGGGAATATATAGTAGGCCTATGCTTAAATGTCATTTTTTAAGTAAAAGGCTAAATATTTTTGTTAGAATAAATCATTATTAGTTAGATTAATCAAATATGTAGGATTTATCTAATGAATTCGACTAGGTTGTTCTTTTTTTTTTTATATTTGTAACTATTGTTACATTATTAACAAGATACACGAGAGCATATATTAATAATAACGAAGTTAAATGCGGATGATTAGTTCAGTCATGTTAAATTTAGTCTCTTATTAAATCGATTAAGGTGAATAATTGAAAAACTCGCGCATAAACAAATTGTATCTAAATAGCCTATTTATTTTGGCTACGTTTGATTTTTATTAAATGATGCCGTTATGGACAGTTAAATTCCTTTTTATTTCTAATTAATTCTGTATCATTTTGGGATTAATTTGTGAATACATTTATGATACGGGATTGTTTTCTTTGGAAAAATGACAAGAAAAAATATGTTTTGATCGTTAAAGCTTTAAAACGCAAATAATTTTTTTAAAACGGCACATTTCATAATTGTTACAGCAAAGTTAATTGATAGTGAACAGCACGCATTATTGTTACTTGATGAACGTCAAGATATAACGTCAGAGATATAAAAAAAAAAGAATTATGCTTAAACGTGTTAAGTTAAATGTGAAGTTTAAATGTAGCATTTTTTAAATTTTAATCTTTTAATAATATTCGAGATGTATTAAACACGGCCAGTTCGGCTCACTGGTGCTCAGCCTCGCTTCATTTCTCTGTATAATAAACTCTGTTATGTAGCCATTTTGCTCTACAATGTTGTGTAAAAGAGTAAAACATGATGTTAAACGGTAATGAAACATGTTGAGACGAGCTGCTCTCTGCATCAAGGCGGTCGTTTAATAAAAAACACATCAGACGCGGTGTTTTTGTTATAAAAGGTCACAGGTCTTACAGTCTGTGTCTCAATAACTGCACGACACACCCTAAACAGAGCAGAAATAGAAGGCTGCTGCTTTTAAACAAATCAGAAATGTCAATCACCTTTGACCGCTCGCGACTGTTGAAATGTCGGTTGGCAAAGGCGGGAATTTCAGTTTAAATTGACGCTTTTCAACGTTCATCAGAATGGTAAATCTTTAAAAACTGGAATTTGAAATAATCTATTTGTGGTAGACTCCCATTCACTGTTTACACAATATATTTTATGCTATATTTATAGTTTAGGCAGCCCCATTATATACAGAACATATAATTTATATTCTTAGTATAAGTAAAAGTCCTGTTTGAAACAAGACGAAATTTTTCATTCAGAAGAAAGTGTGAGCTAATGCTTTCACCTGTTAGCTAGAATGATCTTCCATTGATGTTGGTGCTTATTTGTTCTGTGCGAATTTAGCTACAAAAAACAACCATGGTTTTATTGTAATAAAAGTTTAGTGACAAATCCAAGGTTAGTTTGTGGTTATCACTGTTTGAAGATATTAATCATGTTTGTAATTTTATTTGTAGAAGAAACGTGGTGAATTTTCGAAATAGTTTGCTAAAAGCGTTCTGAGGGACTTAGCTATGTTAAATGATTGCTAACCTATGCTTTGTTTGAAATTGCACACTTCCTTTTGCTATATAGTAGGTGAAACACAGTATGTGAGGCGAGTAGCATGTCCAAATTCATTTGAAAAATGGTTGGCGAAAAGTACTTCTTCCGCCCGGATGCAGAAGTGTGCATTCGATGGACACTTTACTATCCCATGAGGCCACGGGAGAGGATTTATGCATGGCAGTGAAGCGACGCAGGTAGATCATGTGACATTAACAACAAGGCGGATGTTTATTTCATACATACTACACATTCATACTACATAGAACTTTTTTAACGGTCATGAAGTAAATTCGAATGTAGTACCTACTTAAGATCGGATGCACCGCTGATGATTTTAGCCCATGGCTAAATAGTTATGAAGATCTAAGTGGTTTTAGCAAATGGTTTCTATGGTGTCCTGAACAAATTTCAACACGTTGCAAAAGTGTTGCGAGGTGTTCTGAGTGTTACCGTTTCACCGCATTGCTCAAGCGTTGCCGTGGTGTTTTGAATGGTTTTAGCATGCTGACAAACGTTGCTATGGTGTTCTGAGTGGATTTCAGTGCATATTGTGTTTTAGTCGGTTGCCAGGGCATTGCTATGCAGTTGCTGTGGCATTCTGAGTGTTTTTAGCCCGTTGACAAACCGTTGCCATGGTGTTTTGAGAGGTTACAGTGCGTTGCCATGGTGTTTTGAGTGAATTCAGCACATTGCCAAATGTGAGTGGATTTCACTGCATATTGTGTTTTGGGCGGTTGCCAGGGCATTGCTATGCGGTTGCTATGGTGTTCTGAGTGGATTCAGCACGTTGCAATGGTGTTTTGAGAGGTTACAGCGCGTTGCCATAGTGTTTTTTGGTGGTTTTAACATGTTGCCATGGTGTTTTTGGTGGTTTTAACATGTTGCCATGGTGTTTTGAGAGGTTACAGTGCGTTGTCATTGTGTTTTGAGAGGGTACAGTGCGTTGCCATGGTGTTTTTTGGTGGTTTTAGCATGTTGCCATGGTGTTTTGAGAGGTTACACTGCGTTGCCATGGTGTTTTGGGAGGTTACACTGCGTTGTCATGGTGTTTTGAGAGGTTACACTGCATTGCCATGGTGTTTTGAGAGGGTACACTGCGTTGCCATGGTGTTTTGAGAGGTTACACTGCCTTGTCATGGTGTTTTGAGAGGTTACACTGCCTTGTCATGGTGTTTTGAGAGGGTACACTGCGTTGCCATGGTGTTTTGAGAGGGTACACTGCGTTGCCATGGTGTTTTGAGAGGTTACAGCGCGTTGTCATGGTGTTTTGAGAGGGTACAGCGCATGTTTTTTTATGATGTTTTGAGTGGATTCAACACATTGGCAAACATTGCAGTGGCGTTCTGAGTTGATTTAAGTGCATATTGTGTTGTGAACAGTTGCCAGAGCATTGCTGATTTGTTTTATCACGTTGTTAGGGTTTTCTATTGGCTCAAGTCAAAAGAGCCCAAGCTAAATTTGTTTAACATGTATTTATATTGTCATTTTACTTGCTCTCGTTCTCTGGTCGATGAACTCATCTTTCAACACATCATATTGTCGTGTCAGGAAAGAGTCTATACATGTCTTTCATCCATTCATCACTTAGAAATACACGGCAGACATGAGCCTCCATCTCTCTCAGCTGTGGTGTGTCCATGACCTCCCCTCGAGTTCCTCCTCGATGGCACTGACGCTGGCCTACGGTTGGCACACCACTAGCTGAATGTGTGCCACCTTTTGTTTCCCAGAGAACAGGCTGATCCTGGCACAGAGTCGCTCTCTTTTCACAGCCCTCCTCCCTCCGATGCCCTGGAGTCATCTGGCATCCTTCCACCAGACATCAGACCCCCGCATGAGCTGGAATACTGGAGTGTACTATGTGTGTTCTGCATACTACTGCACTGGGTACTGATACTGAATATATTTGTTTATAAACAATGCTTTATGCCTCATATATCCTAATTATTTCAGACAGTAGTGCGTTATGCTATACTCTGCACTTAACAGTTTCAAGCTTTGGCAGTCTCATTAAATAGTAAGTCAAGAAGGAGATGTTAAAAATGTGCATTGATATTCTTAATTTGTCTGTAAAAGCAAAAGTCGAGTGCATTGCATTGTGGGATGCAGTATTTTTTTGCATAGTGTTCTCTGAATATATAAAAAAAAAAAAAAAATACATAGTGATAATCATTTTAAACTGTAGTGTGCTAAACTGTTGTCACCTGATAACCTCACTACACCGTTTGTATAATACAGTGAGTAATGCATTTTTCATTTTTCTTGTATTTTTATTTTTTATAAATATCCCAACCTTTTGCAGTTTGATCAAATAATGAGTCAAGAAGGAAAGGTCAAATGTGCATTGATATTCTTAATTTGTCTGTAAATGCAAAAGTCGAGTGCATTGCATTCTGGGGTGCAGTATTTATTTATTTTTTTAAAATATTTTAATATATATATTTTAAATAATATGCAAAATGAAAATTATTTTGAACACTTGTTTAATGCAGTCAATGACATCCAATTCTCTACTCTTATGTTTCTTTTTTTTACATATATAAAAAACAACAGCAAAACCCTCAGGAAATTATTATTTATGCACCTCTTTAATAAGATGCTAATGCCAGTAATGTTTTTAGTTGAGCATGTGCAAGTTTGTGCTCTTTACAGACATTTTCTTTTCAAAGTGACCTGCTTATGAAGCCCTAAAACTGTTTAAAACAAATAAATAGCAAAGTTAAGGAATACACAACATGGTAAAACAAATTTAATTAAACTTAGTCTTGAATTCATTTTTATTTAGAATTTCCCTTTATTTATTATTTTCTGTATTCATTTAATAAGCCGTTTTAATTTTATTTTCCATTATGTCCTATACTATTTACATATATATTCTATTAATCCACTAAAGCATTAATCTATAGATTATAACATATATGATAAATAAACATATTTTACAATAAATACAAACAAATGTATATGAACTATTACTTTAGATGCTGCTTATCTCAGTGTAAACGAATGCATTGCACGGATGCATTTAAATTCAGTTGCAAAAATGTTTATTATAATGTTTATTATATTGATATGAGTTGGTGTTGACCTCACAAACACGCCGTCATCACACGAAGCAGAGGTTTTACAGAAAGCCAGATGTCTGACAGCATGCTTTTATCATCTACATTTGCACATTTCTCTCCTTTCTGTGTTTGCGTGTGGTGTTAATGTAACATAAACTCTGTGTGTATTTATATTCACACGGGATATTCATTTCACAGAAAAACACGTTTTTTGACCACATTGCAGTTTTTTACATCTTGCATTCTGATCAAATATGAAGATGGCTTGCGATTGAGCTCAAATCATTGGTAATTTAACTGAACGTCCATGCAGAGTGCTTTTATAATACACAAAGTATATATACCACATGATACTGCTTTTAAAGCTATAACTATGAATATACACTTGTGAGGGTTGTTTTTGACAATTTAAAAAAAAAAAGTGTTTCTGCAGGTTTTAAATTAAGCCCTTAAAAGGCATCGAATCAAAGCAGAATGTCTTATATTCATAAAGTCACGGCAATATTAGTTTTTTATTATTTTCCAGTACACCATGAAATAAATTTACGTTTACTTAAGATTGTGATTTGAAGAATAAGTGCTTTCATGTTTCATGTACATGTTAAAGGGACACATCATCACTGACAAAAGTGTTCAAGTATTCAAAAAAATAATACATAATAATACAATAAAACATTTTTAACTATTGACAAAAAAGCAAATGAGAGGAATACACAACATCAGCAAACCAGAAGATGAATATTACATATGATAGGTGCTGGCTTTCTAGGATTTGTGTTGTGATATAGTGAGCCTTTGTGCTTATGTAGTACCCTCACCGCCTGATGAGGGGAGATATATTTAAATATTAATACAGGACACAGAGCTGTTGCTGCTTCAATCATCAGAGTCTGTATTGGGTTTTTTTCATACAACGTAAAAAAGTTCAATCACTCTTATGTCAATAAATGACAGTGCATCACTTCAAGAGTAGGCTAATCACAATATACAGAATTACATACAGTATTTTTCCTTTACTACTGTGTCCACAAGATTAAGCAGATGTACTATGAAATATTCACTGATAACATAGATAGCATTTTACACATGAATAATTCCTAAAAATGTGTTCATATTTGCCAGAATTATTCTTTCTGATACATTTTTAGTACAGACACTCATTTTCAAAGTCATTTGCCACTTACAACTTACTCATTGCATTATTTCACCAAAACACATCTCATTTGTGGACCTTCTCTCTGAGACCGCATGGTCTCCATCACTAGCATGTAACTAGCACACGTGACGCAGCACACATACGTGAATAGAAGCGAACTTTTACATGTCCGTGATAACAGTAAACTTAAACACTTTAAACCATGTAATTAACAATTCTTAACCTCTTACATGTCAAAACACATACTCTTATTGCTTTTATGTAATTCATACCTGATGAGGGGAGATATATTTATATATTAGTACAGGACACGGAGATGTTGTGTTGCTGCTTCTATCATCAGAGTCTGTATTGTTTGAGCAGCGCGCGCGCATCCAATCCTCAAGGAGGCCAACACTCCCAAAAGGTAAAAGCAATCAAATAATTGAACGATGGAGCAGGGAACATTAATCGTCAACGAAATAACCACTAAAACATTTAAGAAATACATTCTCTTGCCGTCACATCTTACATATCATATATTTATTTACTACTATTTATCTACTTATTTATTTACAATTACTTATCTACTTTTGTAACCACCACACTTACATCTGGGTTCTGTTAACTAAAGTGTGTGGAGACTGGAAAGTCTTCTTCATCTCTGAACAAACTAAGTTTGAACTTTCCTTTTTGTTTCTGGAATGTTTGAAGAACATGTTCACTTCGGATTCTAACAAATTCCTCTTTCCATCTTTACAACGCCGTTACCATTACTTACGATAAAAAAACGTTACTGACAGTGTGTTATTACTATTGTAAAAAATAATTAAGAGAGAAGGCACGTGATACGTTTCAATCTGGAAAATACGCTCAGTGTTTGAGTAAAAGAAGGGTTGCTGTGAACAGTGTAAGCTCAGAATAAAGCAGTCAACAACATTACCTGACCAGAAGTCTTACCTTATAACAGTTACACAAAAGATACTTGCTTTGTATGGGAGGCCGTTTGAGGCGAAACCCATTGAAAACTTGTGATACACACTGAAACACTTGCGATACACACTGAAACACTTGCGATACACACTGAAACCCTTGCGATACACACTGAAACCCTTGCGATACACACTGAAACCCTTGCGATACACACTGAAACACTTGCGATACACACTGAAACACTTGCGATACACACTGAAACACTTGCGATACACACTGAAACACTTGCGATACACACTGAAACACTTGCGATACACACTGAAACACTTGCGATACACACTGAAACACTTTCGATACACACTGAAACCCTTGCGATACACACTGAAACACTTGCGATACACACTGAAACACTTGCGATACACACTGAAACACTTGCGATACACACTGAAACACTTTCGATACACACTGAAACCCTTGCGATACACACTGAAACACTTGCGATACACACTGAAACACTTGCGATACACACTGAAACCCTTGCGATACACACTGAAACCCTTGCGATACACACTGAAACCCTTGCGATACACACTGAAACCCTTGCGATACACACTGAAACACTTGCGATACACACTGAAACACTTGCGATACACACTGAAACACCTGCGATACACACTGAAACACTTGCGATACACACTGAAACCCTTGCGATACACACTGAAACACTTGCGATACACACTGAAACCCTTGCGATACACACTGAAACACTTGCGATACACACTGAAACACTTGCGATACACACTGAAACACTTGCGATACACACTGAAACACTTGCGATACACACTGAAACACTTGTGCGTACAAGTGAAACACTATATATCTGTGCAAATATATAAAAACTTTGAAACATTCTCGCGTGTGAGAGAGCATTAACATTTTAAGTGTGTCCGGAAGTCATTTCACTGGAACCGGAAGCAATCGCCACCTACTGTATTGGAGTGTGAACCAGAGTTTACCCTTTCAAAACGTGAGAAAAAATAATAATAATATAAAATAAAATAATTTTTTTTTCTTTTTTTTACATAAATACAATTAAACCCACTAACTGGAAGTTATAGCTCAAATATTCTCCTCATATATTCTGACTAAATGAACCGAAGGACACGGGAAAGAAAATGTAAAAAAAAAAAAAAAAAAAAAAAAAATCAGATTTGTCTGACACACACGAGTGATCACATACGAAAAAGCCTAGTGTAAAGAATAACAACAAAAACCTAATTTTTTTAAACAAGTTTGGAAGGAGCCATATGCGTGGAGAATATTTGAGCTATAACTTCCTGTTGCAATGAAACGACTTCCGGACACACTGAAAATGTTTATGCTCTCTCACACGCGAGAATGTGCAGTCTTTGTGCAGGCACAACAGTGCGTGGGCGATTACAGGGCATATGCAAAGAGTTTCTATTTAACTGCATGTCTTTCATATATTTGCAAAGATATATAGTGATTCACTTGTACGCACAAGTGTTTCAGTGTGTATCGCAAGTGTTTCAGTGAGTATCGCAAGTGTTTCAGTGTGTATCGCAAGTGTTTCAGTGTGTATCGCAAGTGTTTCAGTGTGTATCGCAAGTGTTTCAGTGAGTATCGCAAGTGTTTCAGTGTGTATCGCAAGTGTTTCAGTGTGTATCGCAAGTGTTTCAGTGTGTATCGCAAGTGTTTCAGTGAGTATCGCAAGTGTTTCAGTGTGTATCGCAAGTGTTTCAGTGTGTATCGCAAGTGTTTCAGTGTGTATCGCAAGTGTTTCAGTGTGTATCGCAAGTGTTTCAGTGTGTATCGCAAGTGTTTCAGTGTGTATCGCAAGTGTTTCAGTGTGTATCGCAAGTGTTTCAGTGTGTATCGCAAGTGTTTCAGTGTGTATCGCAAGTGTTTCAGTGTGTATCGCAAGTGTTTCAGTGTGTATCGCAAGGGTTTCAGTGTGTATCGCAAGTGTTTCAGTGTGTATCGCAAGTGTTTCAGTGAGTATCGCAAGTGTTTCAGTGTGTATCGCAAGTGTTTCAGTGTGTATCGCAAGTGTTTCAGTGTGTATCGCAAGTGTTTCAGTGTGTATCGCAAGTGTTTCAGTGTGTATCGCAAGTGTTTCAGTGTGTATCGCAAGGGTTTCAGTGTGTATCGCAAGTGTTTCAGTGTGTATCGCAAGTGTTTCAGTGAGTATCGCAAGTGTTTCAGTGTGTATCGCAAGTGTTTCAGTGTGTATCGCAAGTGTTTCAGTGTGTATCGCAAGGTTTTCAATGAGTTTCGCCTCAAACGGCCTCCCATAGCTTTGCTTACCTTAAATCTCAGCGGTAATTCTTGTTGTATGACTCCGGTTCTGTAGACGTGTATTCCCTTTTTCCCGGCCGCGGCCACAGCGCGCTACACTCAGTCAGTGAGCTTCTGGCGTGTAACCGTCTAACGCTCAGGGCCGGCCCTGACCAATTTGCTGCCCTAGGCAAGATTTTACCTGGCGCCCCATGCATCAGCCCATTTCACCCTGTCATTGTGTTCATGATTTAGCATATATATATATATATATATATACACACACATTACAGCAGAACTGTTTCCAACACTCATAATAAATCATCATATTAGAATGATTTCTAAAGGATCATGTGATAGACCGGATGTCACATGTGACACTGAAGAATGGAGTAATGATGCTGAAAATTCAGCTTTGCATCACAGAAATAAATGATAATTTAAAGTATAATAAATTGAAAACAAATTATTTTAAATTGTAATAATATATCACAATATTACATCTTTATCTGTATTTTTGATCAAATAAATGCAGGCTTAATGAGCAGAAGAAACTTCTTTCAAAAACATTAAAAATAGTAATGTTTCCAAACTTTTGGCCTGTACTGTATCCCCCCAAAACTGCACAACTGTAGAGTAAAACATTAATAAAAAAGTGATAATAAAAAATGCGTCTTAAAACTGACATGATTGAACAAAATCACAGTCTGGGGACTCAGAACTCAGAACAACTGCTAACATTAAGTTTAAGGTAAAAATAACTGCCATTAAATTATAGTATCTTACTTCTATGCAATAAATTGTTCTTTCACTACATCTCTTTACCTCTGTCTTTATCCTCTTCTCTTCTTTTTGGCACTGTATCTATCGCAGACTATGCTCATTTATAATGTGTCATGTAAATTCGGCCTTCCGTCACAATCAGGAAACTTTCACCGTGTCTAGAACTGGCGCGAGCTGCCAGGCCCGTTTCTACGAGCTGTGTGTTAACAAAAGCAGTGCTGTCTACATTGGATGCGGCGTCGGGCACGCTACACAACAAATTACCAACAACTGATCGCGCGCGCTCTGTTTCTGACGCACTTCAAGCACTCGATGGGCGGGGGAAGATTGAAGAGCCGTTTTTTTTTTTTTTTGCTTTATTTGGTAGTATTTCGAATTAATGTTTTTTAAATAGTAGCCTATTATAAAAAAATAAATGTAAAAAAAAAAACAAAAAAAATTGACTCGTTCACTTATTCTGGCGCCCCTATGGATGAGTGGCGCCCTTAGCATTTGCCTCATTTTTTACAGTCTAGATTTGCCTATACCGCCTATGCCGCGGGCCGGCCCTGCTAACGCTCCAAGGGGGCCGGCCGACTGGAACCAAGTGCGACACGCATTTGTTCCGCCTGTCACATCAGGTCGAATTATTGTGATACATCGTGCTGCATTGTAGCCTATCGAAGGCGCCGCGACTGATCAAATGCGCAGTTGTTTGGTGTGATTTTACGATTCCAAATTTAGGGGGGCCAGAGGGGGGGCCAAGCTTGGTGACACGGGGGCACTGGCCCCCCCTGCCCCCCCCCCCTAGAACCGCCAGTGGTTCTTGTGACGTCTGTATGAACTGGTCTCATGTTGAGCACTTCTTGTGTCTGATGAAGTGAAAGAGAACAGAAGATGTGATGTGTAATTTAAAGCTGTCAGCTCTGGCATATGGCAGATGCTTGTGTCTTTCGTATGGATTCTGTGTGCTCTTTCACATATGTTACAGCATCTTAAGACACATCACACACACGACAGCGTGGAGTCTGACAATCAGGAGAAATACACATTAAGGGTTTTAAATGTCAGTCAGGTTTAAAACGCTCATGTAATTCGTCTAATTGTTTTTTGTTTTGAAAGCTAAGTCTTTAATGACATAGTAAGTCATTTTGGATAAAAGGATTTATATATTATTTTTTTAAATAAAGGAATGTCTGACTTGATTAAACAAATGCAACTAATTTAATTTATAAAAAAATATATTTTCTGTATTTATTAGATTTTTTTTCTTTTCAACCTGTTTACACAGTCATTTATTTTTTATTTATGCATATTTATTTATTTATCCCCACGTGCATTACTTACAAACTTAAGTGTGTGATTTATTTAGAAATAGATATAGATTATAACAGATATAATATTTTCATTTTGTATTTCTTTAATGGAATAATTCACCTAAAAATGTTTGTCATTTTGATTAAAAGCATATATATATATATATATAATTATTATTTTATTTAAATAAAGGAATGTCTGTCTTGATCAAACAAATGCAATTTATTTAATTTAATTTAGTTCAGTCCCTTTTTATTTTCGTGTGCAGTTTTAGTTTAGATGTAGTCAAGTTTTTGCAGTGACTTTGTGCATTAAAATCTAGTTTTCTGGTCCTTGTTTATTGTGATGTAAGAGTGTTTAAGGTCTGTAAGATTTGCCATGCATGGGATTATTTTTTTATTAGTAATATGCATTGCTAAGTACTTCATTTGGACATTTTTATTGATGATTTTCTTAATATTTGGATTTTTCTGCTCCCTCAGATTCCAGATTTTCAAATAGTTGCATCTCAGACAAATACTGTCCTCCTAACAAACCATACGCCACTGGAAAGCTTATTGATTCAGCTTTCAGATGATGTATAAATCTCAATTTCACAAAATTGACACTTAAGATGGGTTTTTTGCTCCAGGGTCACATATTTTCTTAAATAGTATAATAAGGCCTCACTTTTAAACATTAGTTAATGCATTAGCTATTGCAACCAAAAAACAATATATTTTTAGCATTTAAAAATCTTTGTTAATGTTAGTTAATACAGTTGTGCACTAACATGACCAAAACAATGATTACAATTAACACAACTTTTGATTTTAAAAATGCATTGGAAACATTGACATCATCTATGTGAACGCACATAATAATATGTTTCTGAGTAGTAGATTTCCCCCCTTTGCTTTACAGGTTTGCCGCCACAAATGAAATGTAATTTTGAATGAATAATGCATCTTCCCTAAAGGCGTCCAAATATTTAAATGCGTGCAAGGAAAAAAGAGCACAAAGCGTTTACATGACACAGGATATTGGCATGGCATCCGTCGACAGGAACAGACGGGGTGTCAGTGTGGTGCATTATGGGTAGACGTCTGCAGGGGGCATTTTACAAAGGATTCTGGGACTCAGACACATGCAGAGAGGACACTACACTCGTTACAGCTCGTTAAAGAGCTTACCGTGATTCTTTAACACTGTGAGTCTGAGAGCCTGATTTTGTTGAATTTCTGTCTGGCGGATTATTGCTAATATTTTATTGGCATGAGAATCCCGCTGATTCTTTAGCTTATGAAGCTGATTAATTGAGCACGGATTTAAATAGATGCTAAGCTGAACCTGTGCTAAACGTGTTCACTGTTGTCTGGTGTGTGACTTTTTTTAATGCATAATTTATTATGATTGTTTAAGCAACATTGCTTAAAAATATACTATTATTAAGCATAAATATTAAATAAAAAATGTAAATTAAAAATTGTAAACAAAAATTAGAAAGGTTGAGTTCTTATCTAACTGATAACAGAATAAATACTGAAATAAATAAGTAGAAATATTTAAGCAAAAATTACTAAAGCATTTATGTTAACAAGCACAAATTTTAGATTTTAATATTGCATTAGTAAATGCAATATTAAATTTACTAACTTCAACATTAGTAAATGTTGAAGTTAACATCAATTTGTAACAATCATTTGTTAATTTTTCATGGGAAATAAATTTTATTTGTTTGTAAAAAATATTGTCATTTTATGATATAAAATTCAAAGAAATATTGTTATTAAGACTATTTTAATTGAATAGCCTTTGATGTTGATGTGCCGTTAAATGCTAAATCAAATCACAGGTTTTTCAAATTATATATATATATATACTGTATGTATTAGCTTTAATGCAATTATCAAAATATCAAAAACAGTCAAATGTCAAGTTTTCAATCAATAATTTATTAAAGGAATGAAAAAATATGTTCAAATACTCCATTTAACGATCTCTACATTAACATAAGATTATAAAGTAAGCTTTTTTTCACAGAATGTCATTTTCTGTCACTTTTTGTACTTAGCAAAATAACCTCAGATGAAGCAGATATCATCATGTTTGCACCAAACATCACCATCTTATTCTTCTAGATATGCCATATTTGGGCGTTCCTACTTCGATGCCATATTTGGGCGTTCCTCTTTGTCCCATTCAATGTAAAAGCAATTCTGTCTCAGCTGTACAGAGTCTCTCTGCTTTTGCATGTCTCTGTCTTTCATGTTGTAGCCACCTGCAGAAATGGCTGCTACAACAGTCTGCCAGATTCAGAGACTGTAAGAGGAACAAACCCACTGCTGGAACTGTGAGCTTCACACCTGTGAGTGTGTGTGTGTGTGTGTGTGTGTGTGTGTAGATACACACGTTTGCATTTAATTATTTTCCCCTCAACTCCTTGTAACTACAGATCTGAGCTCTGCTGTGACTTATGTCTCATCCGGTCTCTTCTCATCCTGTTTCTCTTTCTCTCTCTCGTTCAGGGACTTGTGCCATGCTGTGTTGGGTGGCACCCATGTGCCCTCATCTGCTGACTCCTACACTTCCATTGTGAGATTTATGCTAAATATGCATATCTTAATTGCATTATTCAAAATAATTAGCTAATATATTTTTGCATAATGACAAGGTAAGCAAATAATGTCTCTGTGCTCTGTTTGCTGTGGCTGGGCAACTTTGCAAAATTAATAGACTCCCAAAATTACTAATTACCTCGTTTTTCCCAGCATTTCAGAGAGGACTCTTTTTTTCCTCCCATGTGCTGAAGCTAAAACTCTTCACACAGAAAAAGAAAGAGTTTGTCTGTGACAGTAATTTATCTTAAGCCTGTGTGTATATAATGCATTACAATATAAATCCAGTATTTTATGATGCCCTATAATAAACTTTATAATCTGGCAACCACCGATGTCACCCTAGAAACCTGCTGCCAACTATTCTGAACACCTTAAAATCATAGCAACGCCCTGGCAACCACCGATGTCACCCTGGAAACCTGCTGCCAAATATTCTGAACACCTTAAAATCATAGCAACGCCCTGGCAACCACCGATGTCACCCTGGAAACCTGCTGCCAAATATTCTGAACACCTTAAATGCGTAGCAATGCCCTGGCAACCACTGATGTCACCCTAGAAACCTGCTGCCAACTATTGTGAACACCTTAAATGCATAGCAACGCCCTGGCAACCACCAATATTACTCTAGAAACCTGCTGCAAACTATTGTGAACACCTTAAATGCATAGCAACGCCCTGGCAACCACCAATATCACCCTAGAAACCTGCTGCCAACTATTCTGAACTCCTTAAATGCGTAGCAACACCCTGGCAACCACCAATATCACCCTAGAAACCTGCTGCCAACTATTTTGAACACCTTAAATGCATAGCAACGCCCTGGCAACCACCAATATCACCCTAGAAACCTGCTGCCAACTATTCTTAACACCTTAGTGATGCTATGCATCTAACATTTTCTGAATAGTTGTTTGCCATTTTGTAGGGTGTTATTGGTGGTTGCTAGGGTGTTGTTATGCAGTTTCGAAAGTGTTAGGAGTAGTTTTTTTACAGGTTTGGTTACATGTCATAAATGTGTTTTTTGTTGGTTGCCAGTGCGTTGCTTCAAAGCTTCCAATGTTTTCTGAATAATTGGTAGCAGGTTTGTAGGGCATTATTGGTGGTTGCCAGGGTGTTGACGGCAGACAGTGAGCAGTGTTAGAGCCGCTGCCCGAAGAACACAATGGACCACAACTTCATGGATCCCCAGTTTAGACTCCAGGCGTGTGTTTAAGGAGGAACGGCAGTGTCGGCTCTCCTCGGTGGATGGTGGTGGATCCGCACCACCTTAACGCTCGTCGCTGCCAGTTAGGCCAGCTTTGTTCAAACTGACAGAAATTGGCAGCCATCCATTTTCTTCACAAATTTACATAAATGCCAAATGGTGTCTGTTTCCTGTAGTTCTTCTAAAATTCTCTGTAAGCAGAGCTGTGTGTGTGTGTGTGTGTGTGTGTGTGTGTGTGTGTGTGTGTGTGTGTGTGTGTGTGTGTGTGTTTGTGTGTGTGAGAGAGAGAGCTTTATCAGGACACACTCCTCATTCCTGTTGTGAAGTCAATGAGTTTCAAGTCTTATTTTAGCAGGATTATTCCCTGACCCCATGAAACAATCAGGCATTTCAGCCTAAAATCAGAAGAAATTAGAAATGATTTCCTTTTTTATATTTCTTTTTTTTTTCTTTAATGATAATTAGTCAAAAAAAAATTTTCAATAGAAATATAAAAACTATTTTCAAAATTTAGCATTTCATTTTTGCAAAAATAGTTTAAATTTAGGTTGCAGCATTTATTAACAATGCTCGTTTATTGTACTTTAAAAATAAATACATTTGTAAAATAACAAAATTATCAGGTTAAATTAATGATTAATATTTTTCTACAGTATATTTTGATCCAAACCATCATTGAGAAAAAGGAAATTTATAAAAACTCTTAACCTCTTAAGTTTTAATGATGATCAGTCACGACTATAAATTATTTTTGAGAATATTATTTGTCAAATCAATTATATACCAAATAAAAAAAAAATCCTTGATTGTTTATATCATAGCAAAATGTAAGTATATGATTCCCCAGCTCTAATCTGATAAATGCAACTATGACATGAATATATTAAGATATTATTAATATTAACATCATGATTCTCTGTAAAGCTGATTTGAAGCAATGAAAAAATTGAATTTGACTTGAAAATGAAAATTTATATTTGTTTATTTATTCATTTATATTTATATATCACATTTATATTTTATTTTATTTATTTACTTTTTTGTTTGTGGATATCAGATTTTTCAGCGGCCGGCTGACATCTTGGCACGTTGAGCTGATCAATTAGTTTAATCACACCAGTGTCAGCGCTGAAGTTGCATTAATATTCAATTAATGGTGCATCCCTCCTAAAGCTTCTAGAGCCTTCTGGTGCCGCCTCGGAGCGGATCCCACACCTCGCGCTCCCATTGGCTGCTCGGCGTTCCATCGCCATGGAAATACCAATCAGTGTTGAGAGTGTGGCTCTGGATGGAATAAACCCAACTCAGAGAAACTCGTGCCGCAGAACCTGATGCTACAAAAACTGTGTAGTGTACTGCTTTTTCTTATGTTTCTCTCTCCCCCAGAGAGGTTTCTCCTGGAGCAGATGGATGTTGTTCAGGCTGTGTGTGTGTGTGTGTGTGTGTGTGTGTGTGTGTGTGTGTGTGTGTGTGTGTGTGTTTAACTAGTTAACATTACTAATATTTTATTTCGTTGTTTGAGTTGTTGGGCCCTTGACCAATTATTATTCTTTTCTTTTTTTTTCACAATGTTAAATAATTATTATTATTTATTTTTTTTACAGAAAGATCTTAATATATTTGAGTAGAGTTATTAAACTAAACTTATACAAAATTGTTATTTTAAATATATATATATATATATATATATATATATATATATATATATATATATATATATATTTTACTTTCATTTAGTTGAACTTCCACAAAATAATTAAAACTGAAATAAAAATTAAAAAACTATAATGACAATATCCAAATAAATAAATAAGTCTTTAACAGAAATTATATATATAAATATATATAATATTTACAAACAAATAAAGTCTTGATGATACTAAAATAACATGGTTTTGAAATTAAATCAGACATTTAAAAATCGTAAACTTGTTTTAGCTAGTTGCCAAGGGATTTTTCATTTTCATTTAGTTTAACTTAAATTAAAACTGAATTAAAAATTGTAAATTGTAAATATGCATATTTAAATAAAATAAATAATTTTTAAAATAATGTAAAATAATATTAACTAACCTATATCTCAGTGAAACTAAAATAACACTTTAATATAAAGTAAAATATTTAATTATTTAAGCTAATTGCCAAGAAAACATTTTTAATTGATCTAGTTTAACTTGATGTAGTAACTAAAATACCCTTTTGTTACTTGAAATAAATGTCCACTGAAATAAAAATAAAAAAATGTTAAAACAACTTTTTAAATAAAATATTTATTTATTTTTAATGTCTGTATAGTACCAAAATGGTATTTTAGTTTATTTTAGTGCTTCGACTTAATGCAAAATATTTTTTTTTATTATTTTAGTTAATGTTTGTTTAATTTTAAACCGACATTTTTCATTTTTTTGCGTTTTTATGTATAAATTCACAGGCATCTAAATTTATTTTATCTTATTTTTTTTTTATATTTACACATCAAAAATAATTATAAAATCCTGTTTGTGTTTTATAAAAAGAACAAAGTATTATAGCCGATTCTAGGAAGCTTTTATTTTGACACAATTGACAATTGTCTGTAACTCTTTCCTGTAACTTTACCAATGCATTTACCTGAATGCACGTCATGTATGACACACGCGTGTGCTGTGTTTCAGAATAACGCATCACTTCCTGTCTGCAGCTGTTCTCTGTAATGTTGAGGATCCAGCAGGTGTGTGTAACTCCTCAACAGATCATTTAATATTCATAATTACTGACCTGAGCTTCGTTACCTGCTCGTTCCCTTGGCTTTTTTTCCCCTTAGTGCAGAACAAGGACGTCTTTGATTTTTCTCACCATGTTATTGTGATTATTCTCTCGCCGTGTGTTGATATAAATCACAATCTTTCTCTTCTCTTGTTTTCGGCTCTCTTTTTCATAAATGTGACAACAGGATTATGATTTGTCATTTTTTTGGCTTGTTGAGTGCCGTCATCCTTCCATCTGTGTCTCTGCTTCTTTCTGCCACATGTCCAAACGTTATTTTCTGCATTTGGCTGATTGTGGAAATAATTTGGGAGTAATTACAGCCGATGTCGTCTCTGCCTCCCGCTCCGACAATTACTGCTGCTTCACCCAGACTCATGTTTGCCAGAGGATCTAAAAACAACCTTGTCCTGATACATCAATCATCTCGCTCTAATTAGCGGATGGGTTTGGTCTCTTGTAACTGTTATTAGTGTACTGTGTGTCTTCTAATGAAACCAGTTGAGCTCTTCTTTTCTTCTCAGATGCAGACGCTGTTACGAGAGGGATTGAGACGCTTTATCAGATGAGTCCTAATTATTAGAACTCCAACCACACACACGCACGCTCGCTCGCTCGCACGCACACTCACTCACTTACACACACACACACACACACATACACACTCACTCTCACTCTCACACACACACATAGAAGCTCTGATCATCATAAAAACCAAACGTCACACACTTTAGTGCTCAACGTGTGTCTATCAACACTGAACCTGCTCTCTTAATGCTGAGTATTGATTGGTTAGAAAAAGTGAAGTGACATTCAGCCAAGTATGGTGACCCATACTCAGAATTTGTGCTCTGCATTTAACCCATCCGAAGTGCACACACACAGAGCAGTGAACACACACACACACACTGTGAGCACACACCCGGAGCAGTGGGCAGCCATTTATGCTGCGGCGCCCGGGGAGCAGTTGGGGGTTCGGTGCCTTGCTCAAGGGCACCTAAGTCGTGGTATTGAAGGTGGAGAGAGAACTGTACATGCACTCCCCCCACCCACAATTCCTGCCGGCCCGGGACTCGAACTCACAACCTTTCGATTGGGAGTCCGACTCTCTAACCATTAGGCCACGACTTCCCAAATAACTATGCAGTCAAAATAATGAATAGTTACTCAGTTTTTTTTAAAACACGCGCAAGTTGTGCGACCCTTCAATATACAAATTTAAATTTTTTGTCTGAACTATTACTTTGTAATTTTGTCCTTGTTTTCCAAAGATAAAGAAGCGCTTGTTTGGAACGATATGATGGTGAGTAAATGATGACAAAATGTTAATTTAGTTTCTAAAAGTGTTTTCACTTGCAGGTGAATCAACACGAGCAGATTACATTCACTATAATAAAAGAGAGAGAAAAGGACGAGCGAGAAACACACTGACAGTGTGTGTGTGTGTGTGTGTGTGAGCGTGCAGTGAGTTCTTTAGCATAGCGTTTAGTCTGAATCCCACAGGGTGCTAAGAGCGTCTGTTTTTATCTCCAGTGAAACACACCGAGAGAGAAAGATGTGAAGTGTAGATGGCAGCCAGTGCAGTTTTGGCAGTGCTAGCAGATCTCAGTGCTAAACTGTGCTAGCGGCATGAAGCTGTGTCATCTGCGAGCTTACGTGTGTCGCCAAATCAGCGTCTGAGGAGAGACACGCGTCCAGATCTGAGCTCTTGAGAACGCCATGATACAAATGTATCGCCTATATCACAAGAATGTGTTTGTGTAAAACCTTTTAATGAGGGTGAAAACTGAGAAGTTATAAATCATATATGTCCCAGATGTTGTTCGTTCTAATGAAACTGATCCCAGATCAGCAGCGTGAGTGTAAACAGAAGCGAATGCATTGGCTCTTTTTCATCATTTCTCTAATAGCAGTTCTTTAGTGACGCTGGTTTACAGAAGGCCTATATTTCAAAGCAGCATCCACAGGCTCTTTGGGCAGATAACAAGCCTTTCCCTCGCAGACATGATCACCCGACTATTTACAGGAAACTGCCTCTGTATGCCCATCCACACCCTCCAAATGATTATTAATGCAAGCTTGAATATTATAGTCTATTAATTTATCTTAATATTTGTATCGCCGTGTGGTTATTATTAGAAACCTTCACTGAAAAAAGAAAACATGCAGTGTCTGAATCACACAAATCATTTCAGTTCAGCTTGCTTTGCATTGCCACCGTTTTCATCTTTATTTCCATGCACTGAACTTGTTGCAATAACCCATTTGAACTCCTCATTTGGATCAGAAAATTTTATTTTCTACACTAATTTGATTTGACTCCAGATTCATTGCCGCCACATTTTCAGTTTAGTGAGTTTTATTTAAAAAAAAATTCTTGCTTTGTACATTATTATTTTAATTGTCAATTGTTTGACTGCAATGAGAGCTTCTCTGATGTTTATATGTAATATATATATAGATATATTTTTTTGGTTACATCTCATCCAAGTGAATGTAGACAATAATTGTACATATATGCATACAATCATATATACAGGCATACATATATAGTGTATTTATAACTTTTTTTTATCCTTTTATTTTATATATATTTATACTAGTGTACATGGAAAAAAAACATCAGCATAAGTTATTTCAAAGATTTTAAAGCTATTTATTTTCCTAATGCATTTGACATATTTTCACAACATCCACAAAACCATTTGTGCATGTATTTATTTTGAATCTTAATTTTTTCTTGCTCAAAGGTTTAACTCATGTATATATAAAATAAACAGTAGTAAAGTAGGTTGCAAATTCATTCCTACTTCTTAAACCTTTAAATTAAACCTTTATGTATTCATGCATTTAGCAGGCACTTGTTATTCAAAAGAGGAGCAAAAGCAATTCATTAAAAAAAATTATTTGTCACATGTGGGCTACTTCAGACGGGGCTGACTCGGTTTGCTATATATTTTCTAACTGATCAGACTTTTTTTATTAAACGGATGATCACATCTACGGAAAGTCCCATAGACAAAATACTTTTGCATATTAAGAGTCGAAGAGTGTTTAAGCTATCACTATAGCAAAGCTTAATGACTGTCCTAGGACAACATGCTAAATCATGCTAGCAATATAATAAAACATGTTAGCAGCATGCTAATCATACTAACAACATGCTAAAGAATGTAATCAAAATGCTAAGCATGCTAAAAAACGCTAACAACATGCTAGTAAATTGTTAATGATTCTAGAAACATGCTAGCATCGTGCTAGTAACTTGTTAATCATGCTAGCAAAATATGAATCATGCTAAAATATGCTAGCAACTTGCTAATCATGCTAGAAACGCTAACAACATGCTGATGAATTGTTATAATGA
>NC_081801.1:802500-822500 GCF_963082965.1 Carassius carassius
AGAGGTAGGACTTAACCCACAGGAGTGCTGTTCCAGAGATGCCCATCTTTCTGAGGGTGGACAGGAGAATCTGGTGATTAACAGTGTCAAAAGCAGCAGAAAGGTCCAGCCTTTTTTTTTTTTACAACCTATTCCATGCTGTCTTAAAATGAATTTATTACTTAATAATCTTAATTAATTTATGCAGTAATTAATCTTACTGCACAAATAATAATACCACATCTAAATGAAAATACACCATTACAAATGTAACTTCTGTATTCAAAATCTTCAAAGTTTGTAAGCATTAACTGTAACGTTACCAACATTTTTAAAAGTAAAGGCACAAAATATTTCTTAATATTAGCTACTGCATGTGGCATTTTACAGCTAAAAGTTTAGCTGTTTTAACTACTGTAACCATTAAAAATGTAACAACCTGAATATCACTTCCTAAGATCATCCCTAGCAAGTAACTCTTTCTCCTCTCGCACTTTTTTTTCATAGTTTGGCTGGTCCTGCGACTTATAGTCAGGTGCGATTTATTTATCAAAATTAATTTAACATGAACCCAGAGAAATGAACCAAGAGAAAACATTACCATCTCCAGCCGCCAGAGGGCGCTCTATGCTTCTCAGTGCTCCTGTAGTCTACCACTGAAAAAATAGAGCGCCCTCTCGTGGCTGTAGACGGTAATGTTTTCTCTTGGTTCTTGGTTCTAAATAAATGCGACTTACAATCCAGTGCGATTTATATGTTTTTTTCCTCGTCATGACGTATTTTTGGACTGATGCGACTTATACTAAGGTGATATATATACTTATTATATTATACTTATTATATTATACTTATAGTCTGAATGAGGTGATGACTGCGTGCGTGGTGGGTGGAGTACCGGCCGTTCTGTGATTCTCCAGATCACACAGATGGCCAGTCCGCCCCTGCATAAAGCTGAACAATCCTGTAAAATCAGGTGTGGAAAATCAACCTAAAAAAACAGAATGATATAAATAATTGTTTCTGAACAGGTTTCCATTGATCCCTGGGAAAGGAGACAGTGTATAGAAATCCCAAAAATGCAGCGGTTCATCTTAGATCCCCAGAAATGGCTTCTGGAACATTTTAAGAAGTAAGGATTGATCAAACGAGGCGCTTGTGTTTAATGACAGTGGTATGAGATCATTATTCTGAGATAAATCTTCTAACTGCATCCTCAGGTGTGAACGGGGTCGTGGATTTGCAGGTGAGAGCTTGTGTCAGGTGTGATCGTTATGTGCTCATGGTTCACACGTCTCAGGAGAGGCCCCATAAATTACATATTTATCATGCTTCCTTCCCAGATTAGATTAGTGCACTAATTCCATGGCGAGACTTGCATGGCGAAGCGCCATCCCTCCATTAGTGTTATTACTAACGATGTTGGCAGAAATTAATTGTCAGTCAATTAATGCACAGAGATCAGAGCGATTGCAGTGACCTGATGGAATGCTGGAAGGCAGCAAATGAACATCACTAGAGTGACGGATTCGAAGTGCACTACATAGGGAGCGACTTGAACGCTTGAAAGAGATATTGTTAGGGTTTTGCTAAGCTGATCACATGATCAAATAGGCATAAAAACACACCAAAACACACACATAGGGTGCATTTTTTTAAGATAAATACTTTTAATTTGAACTGAATTATAAGTTTGAACTTTGCTTATGCAAATCAATATCTCAAACTCTGATTTATCATCATGTTTTAGTTTTGAATGCTGGGTTTTATGAGCATTAGTATATTAAAAGAACAAGATTTTGAGAGATTATTTAAATTTTTGGTGAGTTGAGTGTCACACCAAATACAATGATAACATAACATGTTTTTTTTATAGATGAGCCAAATCAACCAAAAACTGTGACGTTTCAATTTAAACAAAAAATAAAAATATATAATGTGTTAGATTTCAGCAGTCTGTGATGGATTTATTTTTTGACATATTTAGTAAATGTTTATTCATTTAAAAAAAAAAACTCATTTTGTAATATTAACTGCAACAAGGATGAAAATTTATAATTGTGAACTTTAATATAAACTGGCTGCATTGAGAAAAGTTGGTGAAAAAATGACATAAGATTCTTAATTAAATCAAACATTTTTTTTTTGTATTGTTTACTTTAAGTACTAAAATGCTCAAATAAAATAGAAATGAATAGAAATGACATACACAACAAGAATACATAAAAGTTTAGAAAAATTTTAATGAAAACAAAATATAAAAATAAAATCGAATCCATTTTATTAAATGTCTCCTGAAGTGAATTGCTGCGTTTGTGTTTTTTAAAACTTTATAAACACTAATATCTAGTTTCCTCTTACTGTATGATGTATTGATACTGTAAATGATTAATTGAAATTACTAAAAAAAATTATAATAAGTGGTTGCAATCAATTTATTTTTGCTATATTTAAATAAACTAATTTAGTTGATTAACTTTCAGCAAAATTTGTTTATTTAAACGTAGCTTAATAAATTGATTGCAACCACTTACCATAAACATTTTTAGTAAATTCAATCAATCATTTTTTTCAGTGTGATGAAAACATAGCATAAGTTTTAAATATGGATGATTTTTCTTACACAAACTCATCGATTCACTTCTGGAGGCCTTTATTACCTTCCTGGAACCACATGGAGCACTTTTTATGATGGATGGAAGCACTTTTTCGGGCTTCAAAATCTCAACACCCATTCACTCCCATTAAAAATCTTGGAAGAGCCAGGACGTTTTTGAATATAACTCCGATTGTATTCGTCTGAAAGATGAATGTCATACACACCTAGGATGACTTGAGGGTGAGTAAATCATGAGGCAATTTTCATTTTTGGGCGTACTGTCCCTTTAAGTGTCAGTCTGAGCACTAACAGGTGTGTGTTTGTGTGTGTTTCTACCCAGGTGTGTTTGTGACATGTCAGCGTTTGATAAGCAGATGGCCCGCGTGTCTGTACCTTCTTACCGTGGGGACGGCATCAGTGACCCGGTGCATTGTGGGTAGAGAGCTGGTGTCAGCAGTCTTTCCGAACGCCACGCTCTAATGAATAATAATCTCGTGCGTGTGACAGACGGCGAGGGGGAGTTTAGCGACGGGGCGAAACTTGAAGGCGATGCTAATTCAGTAATTCCACCAACTCCTCGGACGGATGTTTTTGTCATTTCTGGACGGGCTCCAAAGTGGAGGGTGGGGTGACGTTCCCTTTGATGAAGAGGCACGCTCTCATTAATAACGTGGTCGGGTCAACACAACCTCTCTTGTCTGAATATATGAGATTCCCTCTGTAGTTATACAGTAAGTTTGAGATGTCCCTGTGCGGCTGAACGCTCCACCTGTGTGTTTACACACGGATTCGTAACACAGGAATAAACAAAGACGGGACGGAGTCACGCCGAGGTCAAAGCCAACAGATTCTCTCTAAATGACTTTAAGTCTAAAGAGAGTCAGAGAAATCATGTTTACTTTTACCAGGGACTCATAGCACTCATATATTAGTATTATTTATATAGTACACTCTAAGAAAGTTATTTTTCTAAGTTGTAGCCTAAATGAAGAATATTGAAGTACATTTTACAAGAAAATACTGTTTCAGTTTTTCTACAACAACATTTTATTTTGTTTAATCCAATGTGTTACTCGGTGACTCTTAGTTATTGTTTTATTTTACTAGCAATTTAGGTGAAACTTTTTGTTACCGGTATGTTATAGTTTTTTATTAATATTTAATATTGATTAAAATCCCCATGTCTTTTTATATTAATATTTAGGTTTAATAATTTTAATAATTGTTAATAATAATAATTAAGTTAATTTTTGTGCTTCACCTTACCTTGCCAACTAACTGAAAAAAAGTCCTAACCCTGCAGATTTGGCCAAAGAAATGTTTGCATTATCTAATCAACTTAATGCAATTTTGCTGTCAATTTGATAAAATTGCAAATTTTAATAACGGTTTACTAGGTGATTTGAGTTTTAGGTCAAGTAGTTTTAGATCCAGACACATGCATTACTTGAGATGCAAAATTACATCAATTTAGATTTTTTTTTATATTTTTTTTGCATGATTTAAGCATAATCTCGCTTGATATTAATCCTTTTTTTAGAAAAAACAAACAAAAAACTTCTGTCAGTTTGCATGTAAACATAAAGTATATTGACTCTAAGAATATTCAGATATTTTTAATTGAAAAAATGACAAAAAACAGTGGAAGAAAATCCCTCTTTGCAGTGTTTGACCGAAATACCCATCAGTGCATAAATACAACATCATGATATCTCGCATTAAAACTAAAGGAAACTAAAGCGACTTCTCAGTTATCTTTTATTGAGCCATGAACTTTGCTTTGGATGTTTTTCCTAAAATAAAATAATTATAATACATAATATAACAAATAAAATGCATACAAATGTACATTTAAATCATATTTTGATCAGATAATAAACCTAAAGGACTTTTTTTCCTAAAAAATATATATATATATACATCCAACAATACACTGAGGTTTTTATATTTTAATAAAATTTAATAAAAATGTTGTGCAGCTTAATTAAAGCTGCAAAGTCAATTTGTAATGTCCATATAGTTTTGGTGAATAAATTTAGTGAACAAGTTAAATATTATTATATTTTTATATTTTCAATTTAAATTCATGTTTTAGTAATTTTATTGTAACTTTGTCATTTTATAAGTTATCCTTTCAGTTTTATTCTGAATTAAACATCAAATTGAACTAATAATTTTAACATTTAAACCTATAATTTATTAGTTATAGTTTGTTTTAAACATACATTTATATTTTAGTTAAACATAGTTTTAAACCTGTCATATTAATTAATATTTTAGTGATTTTTATAATGTATATGTCATTTTTATTAGTAGTTTTTTTTAGTTGTTTGAGGTATCTACAGTTTTATTAATTTTATTTGTCTTATTAAAGTTTATTTAATTTGTTTTATTTACATTTTTCAAATTCAGTTAATTTTTATTTTATATATCTTCTGTTCCTTTTTTTCATTTGAAATTTCAGTAATTTCATTATTATTTTAGGCATTATTAGTAATTGTTTGTTTTTAATGTATCTATAGTTTTAGTGTTAGTTTATCACATATTTAATATAATTTTAATAAATATGTATTTATTATAATTTTATAAGTTAAACTAAATGATAATGAGAAATGTTGCCTTGGTAAATTAATTAATATTTCAGTTAGTTAAGTTTATTTTATTTGTTCAATAATTAACATCAAAGTTCAATATTCAAGAAGAGACTTAAATGTGAATTTTTTAAAAAGCAAAAACAAAATTACTGATTAAGAAAACTGTGCTTTATTTCCTTCTGTTGATAAAAACAAGCTGCATCTTTATTTAAAGCAAATATATTATTTTATTTGGTATGTAATTGTGTTTTTGAAACATAAATTGCCAGAGGAAGCTATACAAAGTCACTTCTTTCTCCATATAGTTAGTAAAATGCTGTGATGATGAGCAGAAACACGCTTCACGTTAATCAGAATCCATTGGCTTTGCGTGGTAATAGACATTGATTTGGTCTAAACGTCTGCCGCTGCGGCTGTAATTAACCTTTCAACTGTAGCTTGTGCCGTCCGTTTAAATCAGTCGTCCTAATTACACATTTGGCAGCTTCAGATTGTCCTAAAAGTCAAAGCAGCAAACGCTAAGTGATGTATTGGCAGCTGTTGAAATCTCTGGATTTATTTGTTTATTATATTTGTGTTTTATATGTTTCACTTTCTCTGGTTAACTGACCCCAGCAGAGTCAACATCAACAACGCACATTTGCTCTGTCAACATTTGAATCTATTGCATATATTTTAGGAGAAACCTCTATAAAGGCTCTTGAGCAATGACTGAGCAGTGGATCTTCATCATGTGCAGATGTGCCATTGGAAACATCTGTGTTTGTCAGAGAATATCTCTGTGTAAATGCGCAGAAACGCTGGTGTCTCTCTAAGAGCAAACAGTGAACATATGCAAACCGCTGGATTCTTTGTGTAATGTCGATTGCTATAGAAAACAAGTCTTTAATTCGTAACGTTGGACTGATGCAATCCTGGAAGTAGCTTATTAGATATGCATCCATATTTATTCTATGAAGGTCAAGCGTGTGATCGATGAGCGGATGGCGTGTGCTTGTCAATAAGAGAGATGCTTTCCCTGTCTGTCTCTTATTCTGCTGTAATTAGGATCCTCTGTGTTGTGTTTTATGTGTCTAACAGCAGGTCGAGTATCCAATAAAACTAACCTGAGCAGCACACCGGCTACATGCTGAGAGAGACGTGCATTAACTGGGAAGTGTGTATAATCTTCATCATGCAACATGCAACATGCATATGAAATATATACCATATTATAATTTTTAACAATTTAGTGCTTGTTTTAACAGTGGAGCATGTCACTAGCGATGCCAGAGTCATGGGTTTGATTCCCAAGGAATGCATGAAGTGATAAAAATGTATACTTTGAATGCAATGCAAGTCAGTTTGGACAAATGCATCAGCTAAATGCATGAACGTAAATGTATTTAACAGAAAACTGTTTGAGAAGTACACAGAATAGATTAAATGCCACCAAAAACAACAAAAAAAAAAATATAGAGTGAAATATAGAGTGTAAAATACCTGTGCGTTTTGTGCAGTTCAATGCACTTTTGATATTTCCGATCATGTGCACCTTCTAAATTGAAATAACATGAATAAAAATCACAAATCTTTTTGTCACGGGGAATCAGGATGCGTAAATTAGACGTTTAATGATCTATCTAATAGAAAAAAAGGAAAAAGGACGAGAGAGAGGCATGTATCCCATGACACACACACACACACACACACACACACACAAGTGTATCACTTTAAATGAGGATTGCTGGCAGGTTGGTCCGTTCAAACTCCAGCCAAATTCAATTCGAGCTTGTAATTTCTAATAGACTTTAAAGCAATGCCAAGGTTTGAGATAGATTAAATTACTTTGTTAAAAGGAATATGCCAGTGTTCTTTTGTGATGTTTAATTATGAATAATTGTTTCTTATGTTTATCCAAATAGATTCCCCCTCATTCGCTCCGTTTGGATCAGAACTCAAAGACGAGAGATGCATCAAACGCACTGAAATGCACAGGTGCATCTGCTTTATTTGCAGCTTTATGATGTGCAAAAACAAAAACACAAACAAAAGTATTTAAAACAAAACATCAGATTGCTGTCTAAGAGAAACAAATGAGATCTTAAAGAGGTTGTGTTTTATTTGAGATGTCATTTTAGTTTTTCTTTCCCCGTGTTGAATCTAGAAATCATGGTGTGAACGGTAAAAGTGGACTGAGATTCTGCTGTTGTCTTAAAGTAGGTCATCTCTGTTTCACACACAACAGACTGGTACAAAAATAATACTGCACTGCCTCCTGTGCTGCTAGAACCTGAAACAGACACACACATGCACACACACTCACACACGAACATACACACTAACACAAACACAGACACACACACACACACACACACAAACACAGACACACACATGCACACACACTCACACACGAACATACACACTAACACAAACACAGACACACACACACACACACACACACACACAAACACAGACACACACATGCACACACACTCACACACGAACATACACACTAACACAAACACAGACACACACACACACAGACACACACACCTGCTCGTCGTCAGCTGATGGTCACTGTATTAAAGCAGTCATTCATCTCTAGCAGCTTTGCTTCCCATCAAATATGTAATAAGTGGATTGGTGTCAGAGAGTCTTTTAATACATACATTTGTGTGTGTTGTAGTTTAAGATCAAACCTGATTTGTGTAACTCACTGAGAATACTTGGTAATGTTTATGCTGCACTTTTCCCTCCAAAACGAAGTCACTTCCTGCTCGATGATGTCACTGAGAAACTGATACTTTAACAGGATGTTTAGGACACAAGAGAAAGTATAAAGTCATTATCCGTTAAAACAATATGCACAAGAAAACATTTTATTGGAAACTTTTGATTAGAGATGAAAAATTATGAAAATCTCAGAATTTCTTTGTCAGATGTAGATGTTAGTTGCAGTGTTATTTTAGTATCATTACTTTAATATGTTAGCATTCATGAATATTGTCAATTATTTTAAGGTCTGTTTTAATTTAAATTTTAGTTAAAACACAAAAAAATCTATATTTTTCTTTTTTAAATGTCTATATTGTATTAGTTTTTATTTTAGTTTTAGCATTTTTATACTTCAACTAAAACCGAAATTAAATTCTATTTTATTTCTGACAACCATAAATTTATTTCAAGCAAGTTTAATATTAACCGACTTGAAAATATTCTGCATAAAATTACTGACCCACAAACAGTGGCCATAAACATGATATTTCAGCTGCGGGAATGTTTTACTTGATTCACGTTTGTTAGACATGCAGTATATCATTATACTGCAACAGCTCTGACAGAAAAACACGGCGCAGAAACACCTTTAAAAACAAAAAACAACAAATCCAGCAAAAAATAGTGCTACAACAAAGAGCTGCTGCCATTTTCTGCCTCGCTTTGATTAATGCTTTTTTTCCGCTTAATAAAAGGTTCACAAGCCATCTGTTTTACTCCCTAATGCCTTGCCCAAAGGTTCCTCTCTCCTATTTCAGGCACCGGGCCAAGCAGCATCCCCCCCACACACACACACACACTCGCCTGTTTTCTCTCTCGTCTCCCTGTAAACAAGCTGCCTCTCTTCTTAATCTGCCGCTGCCATTTTCTTCTCATCGTTATGCATATTCATCGCCAGTAAACATTTTCATCGACTACATTTAATATCCTGCACTAGCAATTACTGTCTCTCCCTCGCTAGCAGCTGGACTGCAGATGTGTAAACGCACCAAATAAAAGCATGCAGTGCCAGTGGAATCTGTTTAAGAGAAGACGGCCTTTCTTTCACCGTTTTTGCTCTGTTTCCGGCTTTCTTTCAGTCCGTTGTGTTCACTTGTTCCCTTTCATTCTGGAGGGAAATAAACAGCGAAAACATCAGTTAAGAGTTAACATGATGGAAAGCTATATTTTGGACACAAGGAAAACTATAAATTTTTACTTGAAGTATTGCTCCGAGACAAATCGGTTGCACTTCACCGTAAGGTTCCTTTAGTGAATGCGTTAACTAAGAATAAGCAATGCATTTGTTGCAGAATCTGTTTTAACATCGGTTAATAAAATACAGCTGTTTATTACTAGTTCATAGTTTTTACCTTCATACAGAATAAAGTGAGGGATGGATAGAGCACGAATGCACCTGTCACTCAAAATCAGTCCATCACTTGTGATCAAATCGGATCGAATGGGTCAAACTGGTGAAAACTGACAAGTTAACTCTAAAGCAATTCTTCTTCTCGTTTCAGAAGTCCACTGACATGAAGCATGAGATTGTCATGGTTCTCTCGGTGCAGGTGTGTGACTGCAGAGAGAGAGAGCGAGAGAGAGAGAATGTTATTCATCCACAGGGGGCACTGTTAGCCCTCCACTTCAACATCAACAACCTGCACCATGTGGCCCTCAAACACACACACACACACACACACAGCTGCAGAAGGTGCTGGTGACAGACATTAATTTGGTGCTTCATATCATGACACAAAAGACATCTTCCATCAAGAGTCCTCACGCCCTTCTGAGAATCCAGAGCACAGGTGTGTGTTCACTGCCTACAGAAACATCACACACACCACCAGCACTTATGAGTGGAAAACTTCAAGCTCCACATCAAACCTGCCTTCTCTTTTAAGAAAATTATATGTACAAAAATATGTATATATTTTTTTTACTTATAATTTTTTAATATTGTATTTTTATTAAAATATATAAATATAAAATGTATGTTTTAATACAGTTTTTTTTACTTGTAAATATATTTGTATAATATTTGATTATTTTCTTCTTTTTTTTTTTACAATTTGTATTTGACTATAAAAAACAGCAAGCATTGCTAACAAGCCATTCTTGCTCTTCTTGAAATTATTATTTTTTTAAATTAATATTTAAATATAGATTTGATAAATTATTACACATTTTTTGTGTTCTAAATAAAAAAAAAAAAATAATATTCTATGTTATTTTCTACCTGAAAATACAAGTTAATTACGATGAATGTCGCTAATAAAACATTCTTTCTTTTCTTCAAATGTATTTTTATTATTATATACGAGTATAACATTTATAAATGACTACAAAAAGCATATATGTATATATATGTACACATACACACACACACACACACACACGTTTGTTTTTGTGTAAAGTGTGTTCATCCCATAGGCGTAATGGTTTTTATACTGTACAAACTGTATATTCTCTGGCCCTACACCAACCCTACACCTAACCCTAACCCTCACCGGAAACTTTCTGCATTTTTACTTTCTCAAAAAAACTCATTCTGTATGATTTATAAGCGTTTTGAAAAATGGGGACATGGGTTATGTCCTCATAAGTCACCCTCTCCTTGTAATACCTGCGTCATACCCATGACATTATACAGAGTTGTGTCCTGATATGTAACACACACACACACACACACACACACACACACACACACACACACACACACACACACACACACACACACACACATATAACGACCTACCCAGAATTACCAACAGGAAGACACTTGCAATGTCATTGTAACCACTCAAATCACTTTAGTAACAGCCTAGCAACACCCTAGTAACCATCCATAACAACCTTAGCAACCCCAGTAAATTCCATTTAAACTATATATCAGATTCCATGTATTGTAAGTTGCCAGCCAGCTATTGATTGATTTATATTGAATTATTAACTTGCCAACGCTATTTTTATTCACATTTGGTGCTTGGTTCGTTTTAAGTTGTGAACTCTTGTGGCTGACCTGATGATCTAAAATAAAAGCTAGGTGTGTGTGGACAAATCAAATAGTAGATTAAAACAAAATCTTGTGAATCTGTATTATCAGGCCTACCAGGAGTGAATGTGTTTGGAGAATGTGGTTTGATTTTTGTAAATTACTGGATTTTTATATTAAACTTTGAATAGGAGTCCCAGCCATATTCAGCAGCGCTGTCAATGTGGTCTTGCACTCTTTCCAGTTTGCCGTCATAACTTTTTTCCACAGTATTGCAGGAGTTTGAAGACTACATCTTCATCATTGTCCAGCAGCTCAATCGCCATGGAAACTGATGATGCAAACGAGAGTCGGCCACTAATTGGTTCGATCGGAAACAGCTTCTTGGACCACGGCGACTAGTTTTCAGTGTATCCACTCATAACACCACATGCTTCTGAAAGTCTCTTCTGCTCACCAAGGACACATTTGTTTGAATTAATTTTTCACCCACTAGAAAACCAAGACTTAATGTTGGTTATCTTAGTAGAATGACAAACAAAACAAACTCAGAATATAAATTAGATACAGAAAGCAAGCAAAAACAAATTCTCATCACTGAACATTTGAACATTTTTGTTAGAATTTTGAATTAGATTTAATGTTTATTATTATTTTTTATTTTTTGTTCTTAAAATTAGTGATTTTGTTGCTTTTATTAATTTCTATTTTATATATAGCTGTATCGTTTTTAATATGTTGTTATTTATTGCATATAGTTATTTTACTACTTTGTGTTAAACTAACAAAAAATTAGAAATATTGTCTCGCCTAACTTTTTATTTTTCAAGTAGCATTATAAGTATTATTATTATTAATTAGTATTATTATTTTTTAATGGTTTCATTTAACAATAATAACCCTACCCTTATTATTGTAATTGAATTTGAGAACATAAAAAAAGACAGTTTATGGGGTGAAAGTGACTTTGTTTCACTGGTTATTGGTCCTCTGTTTGTGAAGCAGGACAGATGTGATTGTTGACGGATGTCTCTCTCTCTGCAGTGTTTCCTCTCAGCACAGGAACCGTGTGTCCCTCGGAGGCCACTGTATGAGGAGCACTGTCTCCGGTAACTCAGTGGAGGAAGATGGCGGTCAGGTTGGCATTGGTTGGCACCGAGATGCATCCTGGCGTCACTGCAGGCCATGACAATCAGCTCCAGGCGCTGACAAGCCTGTTACTTAGCAACCCTATTGAACTTTGGCCCACTTTACTGTGTTTCCAAGAGAGAGAGAGACAAAGAGAGAGAGAGACAGAGAGAATTTTTTTATTTTAACAAAAATTTTATTACAAATACATTTTACAGTACATTTAAATTACATTGTGCATAAATATTAAGAGCAACCCCAACTCACAATAAATGTGCAAAAAACAAATCACCTTCAGAGCAATCTTGATAACACCATTTTGAGCCATTTTTGACCAATATTTAATCTTCCTTTCATAGGCAAAATTATAGAAAGGTTGTTTTTAATCAGCTGAACATATACTTAAATTCAAATGGATACCTGGACAATTTTCAGTCTGGTTTTCGACCGCATCACAGCACAGAGACAGCACTCATTAAGATAATAAATGATATTCGCTTAAATTCTGACTCTGGCAAAATATCGGAGCTGGTATTACTAGATCTCAGTGCTGCGTTTGACACTGTCGATCATAACATACTACTAGAGAGACTGGAAAACTGGGTCGGGCTTTCTGGGATGGTACTCAAATGGTTCAGGTCATACTTAGAAGGGAGAGGCTATTATGTGAGTCTAGGAGAGCATAAGTCTAAGTGGACGTCCATGACATGCGGAGTCCCACAAGGGTCAATTCTTGCACCGCTCTTGTTTAGCCTGTATATGCTTCCACTAAGTCAAATAATGAGAAAGAACCAAATTGCCTATCACAGCTATGCTGATGATACCCAGATTTACCTAGCCTTATCTCCAAATGACTACAGCCTAATCGACTCCCTCTGCCAATGCATTGATGAAATTAATAGTTGGATGTGCCAGAACTTTCTTCAGTTAAACAAGGAAAAAACTGAAGTCATTGCATTTGGAAACAAAGATGAAGTGTTCAAGGTGAATGCATACCTTAACTCTAGGGGTCAAACAACTTAAAATCAAGTCAGGAATCTTGGTGTGATTCTGGAGACAGACCTTAGTTTCAATAGTCATGTCAAAGCAATAACTAAATCAACATACTATCATTTAAAAAACATTGCAAGAATTAGATTTTTTGTTTCCAGCCAAGACTTGGAGAAACTTGTTCATGCCTTTATCACCAGCAGGGTGGACTATTGTAATGGGCTCCTCACCGGCCTTCCCAAAAAGAAAAAAAAAGGTAGAGTAAAAAAAAAAAAATCAATACATGCAACCCTATGCCATAGTGAAGAAGTAACTAGATTAAATGCCTGTAGTCTAAAGCAAAATGTTTGAAAACATTATAAAAACAGTTATTAGTTTAGGCTATAAAAACATCAATCCAAAAACAAATGAATCTAAGGTGAAGCTTATGCCTACCTCTCTCTTTCAGCACAAATCCAAATGTTTCCATGGTCCCGACATATCTGGATACTAAAATGTTATTTATTATAAAGAATATAAAATAATAGTAAATGTATAATAAGCAACGCTGTATATGCGTCTGAAAGTTGGACTCCAAATTTCATTCTAAGAATTATTTTGAGGTTAATATAGCAAATGTAAACTGTTCAGCTTCTGGGAAATTTGAGAAGCTACGCTAGGCTTTTTTAGTTCCCCTCACTCCACAACAAAATAATTTAAATTAACAGTATTTAGAAAACAACAAGAATTAAAAATATAAGAGGCTATAGCAATATTAATGACAAACTAAAACTAATTAATTTAGTCTAAAACGAAACTGAAACCAGCGGGTCTCTCATTCGACACACAATCAAATGTTTCCATATTCGCGATGTATTTGAATGACAAATTATTATACAAAATAGCCTAGTGTTTATTATAGCCTATAATGTTTGGAAACATTTTGTTTATGCATTATGTCTATTTCTGAATGAAATATTTTTTTTCTCTCTAAAAAACGGATAGGCTATACAAGTTTTCTCTCTCTCTCTCTCTCTCTCTCTCTATATATATATATAATATATCTATATTCTAGGGGTGTAACGATACGCGTATTCGTATTGAACCGTTCGGTACAAGGCTTTCGGTTCGGTACGCGGTACGCATTATGGACCGAACAGTTCGTTGGACTAATTAATTATATTTGGAAAATAAAAAAAATTGTGAAATATAATGATATGCGTTCAACAAGGTAGCCCAATAACCCAAACGACGTAGCAGGCAACGCCCCTGACACCCCCGAAGAAGAAAAAAACACCAACTTATATGTTTATGTTAGGCTACTCAGTCAGGCGCTCGCTCACTCAGCACACGCTGAAGGCTCGTTGCAAAATGGCTAATGCGTTTAACAGAGCAGAAATAGAAGATCCTCCAATAACCAACAGGTCTGGTGTTTGGGTGCACTTTGGATTCCCTGTAAGCTATAATGGTGATGGCAAGAGAGTGGTGGATAAAAACAACAAAGATATGTCACATCTAGGGTACACCAGCGGGAATACAAAAAAAAAAAAAAACAAACACCAGCGGGAATACTTGAAACATATCAACTCATTTACGCCGACATCACCTTAGTGTGTCAGTATCTGGGAAAAAGGAGAAACATACACGAAACAAAACTATCCCTGTAGCATTTAGACAGACATTTCCAACATATTCAAACAGGCCAAAAGACATCACCACGGCGATTGGTAGGCTACATTTACGTTATAGCCGCGGATATGAGACCTTGCTATTTACCATTCCTTCTATCATCACCATTATAGCTTACAGGGAATCCAAAGTGCACCCAAACACCAGACCTGTTGGTTATTGGAGGATCTTCTATTTCTGGTCTGTTAAACGCATTAGCCATTTTGCAACGAGCCTTCAGCGTGTATTACTGAGTGAGCGAGCGCCTTACTCCGTAGTGGAAAACGTAGGTTTTAAGAACATGCTTAATGTAATTGAGCCCCGTTACAATATTCCTTCACGAGCCCATTTCAGACAGACCGTAATTCCTGCTATGTTCCAAAAAACATAAGCCCTATAGAGAACCAATTGAGTAAAAACACACTCAATATAAAGAGTTATAGAGTTCCATATAAAAAGTTACATATTTGTATTTGTTCATAACTAATATAACATTTTCATTTTTTTTTTATAAGGAGCTGTTTTTGTTTTATACAGTATGCTGCTAAGAAAACACCATAGAAGATGGGTAAAGAATAGCTCCATCATTGTTCAATGTAAAAAAAAAACATACTTTGTTAGTTTTAATAAATAAAACATTTTTTAAAAATCAAGGAAATTTATCTGCCAATTTTTTCTTTTTGCTGTATCTAAAACGTACCGAACCGTACCGAACCGAACCGTGACACCAGTGTATTGTATCGAACCGAACCGTGAATTTTGTGAACCGTTACACCCCTACTATATACGCGTAGCATATTTTTACCATGCAGCAAACCTTTTTACATTTTTTGATAATTTACTGAAAATAAATAAATGACTTTTTAAACCGTTTAACTGATTATTAATCGGTCAAAATTAGCTGATACAGTTTACTGCATTCATGCGCACTCAGAAACCGGTGACTGTGAACGAATCAGCAGAGCTTGTACGAGCTTTTGTCATCGCTGAATCTTTCTCATAGTTTCCAAATGTCAAAATTCGTTCTATCGGTTTTATCTATCGGTGCATGATGATGACCAATGCCCCCGGCGAGCGGAGCTTCTCAAAGTTGGGAAGAATCAAAGGAGAGCTGCGGTCCTAAGTTGGGCAGGAAAGGCTAAGCAGGCTTGCACTTGAGTGTCGAATGCACATGCACCGACACAGAGAAAAAAAAGGCCCTTTTTGCGCTGCGCCATCAGGCCTAATTTGGTCTTAATCCGTCCCTGAAGGCGGTTCATTGTCATTGAGACTTGCTTATGATGAGTTCACAGCTGAGCGGACATTTCACTCGCTGGCTTCAGCGTCACATTTGCATATGCTGTACTGCTGGAATTCGTGATTGGTTGACAGCAAATTTCAAATATTGAATGGAACGATAAAATAACGTTATTAACCGGTTATCGGCCATTTCAAATTTTCGATTCTGTTCGGAACTATTAAATTTGATTTCGTTTCTGTTTCTGGTTCTGTTCCTGTCAAAATTTTGTTTGTTTCAGGTTTTTGTTTTCGTTCCTTGAACCAGTTCGGAGCCCTGCTCCTAAGTATTTAAAACCTGAGTATCCCCAAACTAACCCTTTAGGGAGATCTGGTTTCCCACCTGCCCACTCACCTAAAAGTAAGGTTTCACTTTTACTCCAGTTTATACTAGCAGAGGATAACCCTTTAAAAGTTTTAAGTAAACCTGACAAAACCTGTATGTCACTTTGCCTACTAATCATAATTATGACATCGTCGGCATAAGCTGACAATATAAGATTTTTTGCACAGTTTGGCAAACATAAACCGTAAAGTTTGACCCATATTTGCTGTAAAAGTGGCTTTATTGCCAAAGAGTAGAGCATACCAGACAATGAACACTCCTGCCTGACACCTCTATGAACTTTAAAAGGAGCACATAAACCACCGTTCACTTTCAGAATACTCTCAACGCCACTGTAAAGAACTTTAATTCAATTTATACATTTTTGACAAAACCCAAAAGCCTCTAAAACTCTCCACAAATAGTGATGTTCAACACGGTCAAATGCCTTCTCCTGGTCCAATAAGATTAACCCTCAATCTAGATTCACCATCTTGGAGACCTCTAAAACATCACGAATCAAAGAAACATTGTCAAATATTGACCTACCAGGAACACAGTAGGTCTGGTCAGGATGGATGACACAATCCATCGCTCCTGCTAGCCAGTTAGCCAGGGTTTTCGAGAGCAGTTTGTAATCGCTACAGAGTAGCGAAACGGGCCGCCAGCTTTTTATGTCCGTTACTGTTAAGCTGCCAGTATGCACTTCTTGGCTTAATGGAGTTCTTGGGCAGGAGGGTTAACACTGCTCTACGGCAGCTCAGAGGCAGCTGGCCTTTGGCCAAGCTTTCATTCAATACCTCCAGAAGGTCTTCTCTCAGTTCTGACCAGAAAGATTTATAAAAATCTACTGGCAGGCTGTCAATGCCCGGCGCCTTTCCAGACTCCATTCCTTGGAGAGCCTTGTACATTTTGCCCAAGCTCAAAGCACCAGAGATCTCAGCATTGACTCCCTCAGACACCTGGGGTAAGTCGCTGAAGTCCACTTCACAACCTCGACTTGAAAAGTCACTCTGAGAGAGACTCACGCTAGAATCAGAAGATTCACTGTCACTTTCACCACAACAAGCATCCACGTCAGCTTTCTTAGCTCTAACCGTCTGAAACTCGTCAGATGTTCTCCTTTTCGACGGAACTTTGAAATCAATCTGCTCTGTCTCCATTTCAATGCCATCACAAAATGAAACAGGCAGTAAAACATTAGGTAAACTATCACTTTTTTGTGTATTCAATTTACGAGAACGAATATTCGATGTTTCAACATCACCCTGTCTAATTTCCTCAACCATATTTTTTAGGTTAATTAACCTGGATCGCCGCACTCTCGGCCATGGGCAGATTCTCTCCAGCCTCGACCGGCTCACTAACATTAATGTCATCAGCCACTGAGCCGTTTTCATTATTTTTACCAGGAGAAGCATGGGTAAAGTGGCCCACTACACCGCATTCAAAACATTTAATCTTGTCCATAGTAGCATAAATGACATAATCAAACTCCACTTTTATATGCAGTGAAAGATCAAAATCCTCATCATCTTTTAGGATCATGTAAATGAATCTCCTAAACGATACCACATGTTTCAAAAGAGGAGATCCACTACCAATAGGTATCATTTTAATAGGTGAAACCAATTTACCATATCGGGATAAAATTCTCACCAAAGTTTCATCGCTTATGAAAGGCGGAACGTTCGACAACAACAACACTTTTTTTGGATGGCATGCAAAGTGGGATAACGTGAGTCAAAAGATTCTCAATAACTATACCAGTCTCAACTAGCTCATTTGCCTTTTCAACAGAGCTAAGAAAGATGAGAGTGGCGCTGCTCATTTTGGAGGCCGACATGTCTTCCACGCTCACAGCGGACGCCACTTTTACTCCATGGCGCCGCGTTAGTTTACTCAAACCTCGCATACGTGGGGTCGAAAGAGAGAGAGAGAGAGAGAGAGAGAGAGAGAGAGAGAGAGCAGCATCACACTGAAAGACAAATATTTTTCTATATTTTACATCAAATATAGAAAGCCGCTACAATTGTGTTATAAAATATATTTAATAAATAAAAAAATGTAATCCACTATGTATATTAATATTAATATTTTAACTATTTTTTTAACATTTAAAAAATGTTTACGTTTACAAGTAAGAACAGTTTTTTTTCTATTATTTCACTCTTTAAAGACACACACACACACACATATTTATATATATATATATATATATATATAATTTTACTTTAAAATAATGTCTTATTTAACTTTGAGGAAATATATTTTTGAAATGTAATATTTTAGATATTAAGATGGTTTTTTACATCTTATTTTAGTTTTTTTATTTTAGTTTTTGCTTTTATTTTGTATTTTATTTAATTTTTAATTGGTTTAATTAAATTTTTATAGGTTTAATCTTATATTTAAAAAAATATATTTTTATTTATGCTATTTCCATTTATTTTATATATTTTTTTCTATTTTAAAAAAATTCCCTTTTATTTTCAATTTTGTTTTTTTATTTTATTTTATTTCATTTTTTATTTATTATTTTCTTTTTTAACAGTAGTCTGAATGGAAATAATGTTTTCCATCAGCTGTGTTCTGCTCCCAATCAAACACACTTCTGTTTGCGAGAGCCGTCAGTTCTGGAGCGTTCGACGGATCCAAACCCGTATTCACACACAGCAGACCGTTCACTGTTAAGACTGTCTTCCTCGACTTGTCTGAGCACATCTCCAGGAATCTGGCTCCTTTTTCTGTATTTTAACACCAGAGAACTGAACCATGCTCACTATGCTTTCAATTAACCTTTTAGATTATTAGTTCAAAACCAACATGCTCTTTTGATTTGCGCTATTTTAGAGCCATCCAGTGTGTGTGTGTGTGTGTGTGTGTGTGTGTGTGTGAAGAGAGCAACTAATAGTTTTAATAATGTTTATGAGAGCTTTGGTATTTCCCCTACAGCTGCATTCATTATCAGCAAAGTGCCAAGTGCTTTCTGGATGTTTAGGGAAAAAACACAGTTTTTTCCACAGCCTCACCTGTGCATGTTTGCACCTGTGTGATTGACAGCTCGCTCGCATGCATGCAGTCTTCAGCATTTGATCTTTGTGATCTACAGTAAAACCTGCAGTGATTTAAAGAGAGTTTTATTCCTGGGAATCATGGAAGGGAACTGACTCATTTGGGTTGATGTTTGGAGCAGTGCATCATGGGAGGACTAGAGCAGTTGGGGGTCATGTGGAAAGAGTTGTCCACTTTGATAAAAAATAATTACTTTACAAACTTTATTTAGCAAACACTTTTCATGCTCAAAGCGCGAGTAATGGAACCGAACACACTGATGTTTATTGATCGCATATATGACAAACAAAGAAAACTTATGCTAATTAAAATTCAATACGTTTTTACAATTTTTTATCTGTATTGATAAAAAAGAATTATTTTAAAAACAAGCTTTATTTACCAAACACTTTTGATGCTTAGAACTCAAAGTAAGAGGAATTTAAACAAAATTCTGAATCATTGATGTTTATTGATCGCATATGTCAAAACTGACAAGTATTTACAATTTGAACTGTGTTCATAAAAGAAATCACTTACACTGTATTTACCAAACTTAATCATATTTACCAAACGCTTTTCATGCTTGAAGCACAACGCACTTGGGATGTAACCAAAAACATTCATGTCTATTGATCAGCACAGAAACAAAGAAAACCTCTGCTAATTAAACTGATA
>NC_081801.1:827500-852500 GCF_963082965.1 Carassius carassius
AGTCTGAACTCTAACATAAAGTTGCAATTACATTCAAATTAAATCAGTTTCAACAAACTCCATCTGTCCACTGCAGAGGAAACACAGAAGCTGCATCGAAAGTGCCATTTAGACTGTTTAATGAAGATAAGAAGTTCCATAAATTCATTTACCCAAAATTGAAAATGCATAATTAATGTTATTAGATTAATGTTTCACCAGTAGGTGGTGGTAAGTCACAGTTTTAATGAGTGAATCATGATTCATTCAACAAATAATGCATTTTAAACATTTAAAAAAATAAATAAAAACAGACAATATAACCTATTCAGATTTTTTATTATTATTATTAAAGATAATGAAGAAATCTTTTTAGTATAACGTGCACACACACACACACACACACAAACATGACATATTCTGGAAAATACTGTACATATTAAATCAATATTTTAAATACATTTTAAATGAACTAATGTGCACAAATAAAAAAAGTGACGAAATATTGTACATTTTGATGGAACATTATAAAGACATTTTAATTTTTTGGAATAACATGCACAAATAAAAAACGTGACATTCTAGATAATGCAGTCCATTTCAATGAAAGATTATGAAGGCATTAAAAAAATGTTGTAATGTACACAAATAAGAAATTCTAACATTTTGTAAAGTACATTTTGATGTCAGATTATGAAAGTTTTTTTTCTGTTTTCTTTTTTTTAGAATAACGTGCACAAAAAAATAAAAATGATTTAGGTTATATCAAAGAAAATTGCCTAAATTTTGTTGAAAGATTATAAAGACATTCTTAATTTTCTTGGAATAATGCACACACATTTAACGTGAATTTTGTTCTAGAAAATACTGTATATTTAGAAGCATTTTTTTGTTTGTTTTTGCAATAACGTGCACAAATGTATTTTATTTTTTTTATTTTTTTGCAATAATGTGCACAAATTTGTTTTTGTTTTTTTTTGTAATGTGCAAGATTCAACAGCAATAAGAATTAAGAAAGTAAATGATGCTCCCAAGGTAAAAGCATCACCTGTCTGAGCTGCGAGCTTTAAAGTCTTGTTTTAAACCGCATCTGAAGCTCTGCTGGTCTGAAAAGTGAGCAGAAATGTGCCGCGCGCGGATGTTTGACGTGTAGGTCGCGCGACGGATCTTCATAGATTAACCCACATCCTGGAAATGTCTTCAGCTTTAACCCCAGCACCTAATTTCTGATGCCCTCTCCCCTTTCGTCTCCCTCCAAAGTAAATAAACCTTCATCTGGCGCGCAGAGAATGGCCGTCGGAATCAAGCCCCCAGCCTTAGAGGCCTCGGGCCGCGCGCGCACTCGAGTGCGCGCTCTTCCTAAAGGAAGATTATTTCAAAAAGAGTCCTATCTGCTGAGCCCGCACTTTTCCTGTATCAAACCTGGCTTTCAACAGCCTTTACGCGTAGGTCCCGCTTTCAACACACACTTTATGAGCAGCTTCAGGCCTGTGAGATGCTAATGTCCTCGTGAGGAGAACCTGTCAGACGCCCGATAATCGTGATTGACCGCGCGCGTATCGAATATGCACCATATATTTGTGATGAAGTTTGCTGCTGATATAAAAAATTGAGCAGCATGTAATGTATTTTTAATGCATTTTATTATTTGTGCGAAATGTGTTATTTATTAAACTGCTTTAGAGCAAAACTGGCATTGAGTTGGTCAATTTGATTCATTTACATGAATCGGTTCAGAGTTGATTCAAAGATTCATGTGCAATAATATGTTGGTCATGTTGCTGTCTGTGTAGGTGGATAGAGTTGACAACAATTAAATATTATTATTACGGGTTATTTAATCAAAACAGCTTAAAAACGCATTGTTGTAGATATTTTTACCGTGCTGCAGTCATATTAAACAATTTATTGTAATTGGCAACCATTTCTGTTGAGTTGAAATTTCTCAAAAGTTTCTTAAAATTTTTGCAACATTGTGATACATTTTTTTTATATATTAGATATTTTCCCTAAAATATTAATGATCTTATTTTATTTATTAACTTTGGTATTGTTATTATTTTTATGATTATTTAGAGAAAACTGCCATTAGAACTTGCTCAGTAATTTTGATTAATTTATATAAATCAGTTCAGAACTTATGTAATTGATTCCTGTGCAAAAATATATGTAGGTCATGTTGCTATCTATATACAGTAGTTAAAAATAATTAAATATTATTTTTAGTGTTCATTTAGTCAATATATATGATTTAGTGAAAAGAGCATGGAAAATTTCTAATTTAACCATTTTTACTGTAGCTATAAAAAGATTGAATCAAAAGTTTCAGAGCAACAGTATTTTGATTATTTGTTTGTTTGTTTGTTAAATACTACCATTAAAAAGTTTGAGGTCAGTAATATTTTTAATAATAATAATAATAATAAAAATATGTCTCTTCTGCTCACCAAGCCTAAATTTATTTGACCACAAATACAGTAAAAACAGCAATATTGTGAAATATTTTTATCAATTTAAAATACATTCTTTTTATGTTTTAAAATGTAGTTTGATAAAAAAAATAAAACAGTTGTGCTGCTTAATATTTTTTGGAGAACATTTAGATTATTATTAAGTAACATTTTATTTAAAATATTAATATTTAGTAAAATTATAAATGCCACGTTTTATCACTTTTAATGCATCTTTGCATTTATTCTTCTTCTTCCAAAAGAAATCCTTACTAACCTTACTTCTTAAAATGCATCTTAATCTCAAACCTATAGAGAGATTATCAGGCCATTAAGAGTATTTGCATTAAATATACACACAATATATATATGAATTTGTTGTTGTGTTATATGCATTATAATGTGCTCGGTAAAATAGGCCACTGTAGTGCTATATGTCAGCTTACACAATAGCTTATGAAATATTTTAGTAAGCAGCAAGAGAAGAGAAGAATTAGTTTCATTTCGCTCTATGAACCTTTTCATTTTGACAAACCTGTTTTCTTTTCTTTTTTCAGGAGGGGAGCAGATGTGCCCCGCACTTGAACTTGGGCAGGGTTTGTTTTCTAGTGGCACCTGTACCGACCGCAGGACCATCTGCTTGGCATTTTACATCCAATAACACATTTGTGGGATAAACTCCGACACACAAACACAGAGAATGTGTGCCGACCGCTGGTTAGGAAAGACAGAAGCTCTGGGAGGAGCGGACGGTTATCTGGGAATTTTTAGGGGGGAATTCTGTCTGGAGGAATTCTTTGTAACCCAATCTCTAAATGAAGAGAATGAAAGAGCCTCCGAGGTCGAGGCCGCAGGTGTTTGTGAAGGAAAAGGTGCAGGCTGTGTTTATGTCATCATTTCTGTCTACGAGTCACTCTCTCCCTCACAAACTAACACTCGAGCAATTCAACAAATGCACTTGCTGTTCCATCAATTTTTTCCTTGCCTTTTAGGACAGAACGTATATATATATATGTGTGTGTGTGCTGTATATATACATTTACGAATGATAGATAGATGGATAGATACAGCAGTCCATTCATCTCATCGAGTCTTCTGACATCATACACTCTCTGAAACAAAAGGTCACTGGGGCAGTACTCTTCTGTACCTTTCAGATACTATGATTTGCAATTTTAGGTGCTAATATGTGCCTTTAAGGTACAAATATGAACTCTTTAGGTACAAAGGTGTGCTTTTTAAAAAAGATACTGCCAGTGACAACTTTTGTACCTTTTTTTCTAAGAGTGCATGATGCCTTATTTGAGAAATAGACTAGGAATAGTTGACCCAAAAATTAAAATTCATTGCAGTGAATGGGTGCCGTCGGAATGAGAGTCCAAACAGCTGATAAAAGCATCACAAGTAATCCACTCCGGTCCATCATCTGGAGAAGACAAACGCTAAAAAATACATCATTAAGATGTTTTTGACTTCAAATCGTTGCTTTGGCTAAAATACGAATCCATAATCAGTGCTGGATAGTAACCCCAGCTTTTGGACGCTTTAATCAATATGGTACAATATTATTCTACTTAAATCAATGTGATAAATAAATTTGTCAAAAGTAATCAAAATGTTGTTTTTATCAGCTAGACTCTCATTCTGACGGCACCCATTCACTGCTGAGCGAGTGATGCACTGCTGCATTTCTCCAAACCTGATGAAGAAACAAACCCATCCTGATTCTGGATGGCATGAGGATGAGCACATTTTCAGCTAATGTTTATTTTTTGGGGTAAACTATTCCTTTAAGTCATTATTTTGAAGCAGATTTCTACCAAGTAACAGACAAAATTACACCGAAAAACAAACACGCTTGGTCCGTTTTGTATGTTAATGCACAGAGCTGAAAGAAATCAATAAGCTATATAAATGTTGCTTGTGCACCTCTGAGCTGAATTTACATCCAGAAATGAATTCTCATAACTGAAAAAAAGATCAATTCTATGTTTTTAAGAGTCTATAAAAATAAGACTTTTTGAAATATACATAATATAATATAATGAAATATTCTTATATATATTTATTAATATTTTTATAAACAAATATATTTATTTTTATGTAAATGTGTATTTTATTAAGTCAAAATATTTAGCTTTTTTTCCCATTGGATGTCAATGGAGAAGGATGCATTCGGCCCCATATTTTTACTTAATAAAATACAAAATAGAATTGTTCTAAAACTTTTTTTAAATGCTATAAACATTTTAGCCATATTTTTGTTAAATTCGGTTTGGTCACTGAAAAAAAGTTTCAGTTTAATACTTTTAAGAGCCTATAAACATTAGACCATGATATAACTACTACAATATATTGAAATATTCTTATATATATTTATAATAATATAATACTTTTTTACATAGAATTGTATTTTTATCAAGTCAAAATATATAGCTTTTTTAATGCATGTCAATAGAGAAGAATGCTTTTGACCTATTTTTGTTTTTGAAACCATTCATCAGTGATACATCAAACAAATCTGGCCTGAAGATGCAGTGTTCTGCACATTAAGTCACTTTAGGATTAAGAAGCTACAACTTCAACTACAACTTCATAATCTGCAAAACCACAAGGAGGCGCTGCATTCAAACAGGAAGTGAGACTGTTTGTGTCACAGCTTCGTTTCCTGACCCACCTGAACAGCATCAGTGGTTCAAAACACATATTTTGGATGAACCTTTCATAGCAAGGTAATGGTTTAAAGGTGATCTGTTTGTGAAGATGATTAAAACCTCCAGATTCCTGTTTGACAGATGCAGGATTGGTCTGGAAACAGCTGTGCATCAGTCCACATGCAGAACAATCTGTTGCAGCACTACAGGTGTTTGGGAAAATGCTGCAGTGCTTTTTATCAGCATGAAGCGAGATCAGCAAGGACTCCTTATTCTCTAACAATTAAAATCATGTTAGAAGACCGGTCTTTACAGATTGCATATGCATGAGGGGCTGAATCTTTACATTTAACGATCAAATTAAATAAAAATTTTTTAAAGGATCTTTTCTCTTTTTTAATTTGTTTTCTTTAAATATATTTGTATTTTTTAAAAGGTCAAAAGTGATTAACAACTTTCATCTCAATAAGAATATTTTTTTTCTTGTTGCCTTATTTTATTTATTCATTTATGTTAACATCCCGAAATGTCAAAAGTTATTAAAAACGTTTTTTCTCTATTCAAAAATGTGCCTTTTTTTTCCTTAATATATATATATATATATATATTAATGTAAACATCCAGAAAGGATTTTTTTCCTTCCTTTTATTTTCTTTCTTCCTCTATTTTTTTTTTAGTGATTAAAATAATTTATACAAAAAAAAAAAAAATTAAAGTGACCCGAAGTTGACTCTGAGTTCCTTTCAGCTGTCATTTGTGCTTTCGGACGCGCGCACAAACATGCAATAATTACTAAAACTCGTATATCCCGAACCAAACCTCCTTCGCCCGCTCGCTCGAGCTGTGAAGTGTTTCATGTAAGTTCGTGGCAGACAAAGTTAGGCTTTTCGGAGCGCTCCTGCAGTCGGTTTCTGTGCGCGCACACTGATCCGGCGCGCGCTGAACGGTCCTTCACCGTCCTGTCAATGAAGCTCTCCACGAGCCGAGCGAAACTCATCACGAGCAGATCCGCGTGTTTATTTAATCTACATTCCCCGCAGTTAGTGCTCGCGCGACCTGGTTCGGATTGCTGAAGCCGCGCGCCGGAGGGACACTTGGAGAGACTTTGTTCGCGATCTGCGCGTCCGTGGCACAATGTTCCTCTGATCCACAGGGTCTTTTTCATGCAGAGTGGATTTTTTGGGTCTCGATCGTGCCGCGGGTCCGTGTGTGTATGAGTGCGTGTGCGCGCGCATGTGTAGCTCAGACACGCTCCTCCTGATCGGGTGTTTTCTCATTGCGACCTGTTTCCATGTTTTTATGTGATATTTCTAAAAATGCATCATCATCATCATCATCATCAGAGAATGGCCGCGTTAGGGACGGATAAAGAGCTGAGTGATCTGCTGGATTTCAGCGCGGTAAGTCAATGATCACACTTTGTTTCGTTTTGTCACATTTCATGTGTTTCTGTGGGCGCAAATGATTCAGTAGAAGTCTTGTAAGATGACTTTTGCGCTGCTTAAATTGCATTTGAAATGTGAAAGAAAGTTGCAAAAGCTTAATAGCGTAACTCTGTTGTCTTATAGATGCGAAACAGCGATTTGAAAATGTTCCCCACGTCAATGGTAGTATATCCCACTTTATTCATTCAGTCTTTCTTGTGTTTATATTTTTGTCTTTATTCCCTTTTCTTTAATAGATTCATATAAATGTTGTGTTGAACCTTTAAAAATGCTTCTAATGGAATTTCTGGAGTCTCTCCTGTTCTATCCCAATGGAATTCTGAAGGATTCTAGTTTGATCCCATTTCTTCCAAATGATGAGAGGAATTCCATCAGAATTATTTTTGACAAGGAATGTTAGTTTAGAGTAGATTCTAGTGGTTCATCTGACAAAAAAAAAAAAAAACCCTAAATGTGCATCCTGTGAGAAATGCTTTTGGGAAGTTTTCACTTCCACAGATCCAAAAATATTCCAGCTGTCTGTGTGCAGCGACTCCAGTCAGACAGACAGAGGGTGAAGTGGCAGTCGGGCTAGTTTATGAGCTCAGGACATTGATTATCTGGCTTCATTCTGACATTGCAATCGGATAATATTTGAGTTTAATGTAGGTTATATTATTAATCAAATTATCTTGCATGCATTTATGATGTAAAGCAATGCATTATGCTGTGCTTAGCATGCATTTAACCAGGACATGTTTTATATTCTTTGATTTAGGATGGGTTTAAAACAACTTAATGTGTTGTCGTGATTGTTTTGTAGATGTTTTCCCCTCCTGTCAGCACCGGGAAGAATGGACCGACGTCTCTGGGAAGCGGACATTTCTCCGGCTCAAGTATGTCGAATGCAACCCAACCTTGTGTTTTTGCCAGGGGTCGTTTTGTGTAACGGCCCACTGAGTAATTATAAGCTTGGCTTAAAAATGCAATGCGTGTGTGTGTGTGTGTGTGAGTGTGAAGATGTTTGTGCTCTTTTAAAACACGACCTGCAAACTTCAGGTGTGTGTGTGTGTGACATGCAATTTTGCGTTTTGATGCGAGTTTGATTGTTGTGGCAGATGTTAGCATTCGGCTTGTTTTCCGCACAAACACACTCATGCATAATTTGTGCAATAGGGACGCCGCACCTGCAGGCTTTCCTACGTGGAGATTTGTATTGTTAAAGTGTGCATTTTTAATAAAACGTGACATTTTATTGCATTGCGGGTTGTAATGTGATTTGCTTTGGAGCAACACTTGGGTTGCATGCGAGAGCTGATTTTAATTCCTCCTCTGATTAATGTTTCCTGTGGTGAAGGCAGCAAATAAATAAATCATTACAGCCACAAAAAAGTAACGACCTTGACCCTGGAGGTGCGTTCAGGATGCAACCAGCACCGTGCATGCTTTTCCAGCATGCATTTGTGTTCAAATGCATTGCAGTCGTGATCCCAATGCACCAGATGGAGGGCACAGACAGCGTTCTGTAGTCAAGGCCTTCGTGTTTTCAATGCATGCTATTGTTTCTTCAGACTTGAGTGTTGTTTAGGGTTTGATCATTTGCATGCCGTCCCCCTTCCCCCCTTTCCTTTGCCCCTCAGTTCCTGCGCTTTTGCCTGAATTGTGTCGCAGTTTTGCACTGTTGGAAAGTCGGGCAGGAGGATGGAGGAGGGTCTGCAAACTACAGCTAGTCTGTTGCCATGCAACTTGGCTTGGAATTACTGGGAAAATGTGAATCGTTGAGAAAAGAGAGGGCATATTAATTAAATAACACACATGTGTGGGCACGCTGCTAAATTTGCGTATTATTTATCCTGTTTTAAACCCGTATCTCGTGCCAGTCTCAGTGATTTCGGCTAACGGTGGATAGGCCCTGAGCAGCGCGGCGTACATTTGTTCTGGTAACAACCGTAGCTTATTAAGCCATGTTGAAAAGTGGGGTTATTTTAACAACGTGCTTGTGCACGGGCCGAAAAAAGTGCCAGGCACAAAGCCTGCTGCTATTTGCATCGCTCTGTTTTGGTTCTGCTTGTCAATCAAACGCCGACTTTTACATTAAGTGCAGAGATGAAGAGAGAGAAGAAGATTTCTCCTCCCACAATCCAGCACCTCTCTGAGCATCTTTGTCTTTTTCGTAGCGAGCAGAACGACGGCAGAAAAGGAGCCGAGGAGGAGAGATGCAGGGGAATATCAAATCCTTTAATTGTGCCTGAGATTAGGAATTAATGAGCATTTTAGCTTGTAATAGCAATATTGTTGCCATGCACAATTTGCTATTTAATGCTAATAATGAGCTTGCTTATAATAGTCCGGTTTTCACTGTCTATTTCTGCTCATCTCTTTGGTTGTGTGAGATACAAAATGTGTAATGTCTGGCTACTTCTATCCTTTAAAATCACTTTTATCCAGGTCTCAGGTTAAAATGACTTTAGTCGTACAACAGCTTTGCATCACATTTAAAACTTATAATTTTTTTAAAAATATTTTTAAATAGAGGAGGTGATTTTCAATGAGTACTTCTTCACACACAACATCATATTTATACCATTTATATAACATGATGTTAATCTGTAACATCTATAATCATATAATGAAAAATGTTGAGAAATTAAATTAATATGAAATACATATAAATATATTTATTTAATTAAAATAAATTAATATTTAAATTGATTTTATTTATTTTAAATTAACATTAATATGAATATTTAAATACATACATTTATTTATTATTATTTTTTTAAATAATTTTTTCCCAATGTTTTCTGACAACCCTTGTTTCGTTCATGAATTATTTGCTTAGAGGAAACTTAAAATGCCTCGTGCTGAATTTGAATTCTTCTCCATAGTTTCTGATAAACAGTATGTGCATTTTGACAGTCTGCCAGCAATCAGTAAGAATGAACATGAAAATATGAAGCACTTTTGTCGTTTAGGCCACTTGAATGCACCATTTCATCCAAACGCTGTAGCATCTATGCTAAGAATGCTTGTGCTTTATTATTAGCCGTCTAGAGACGTCATGCTGAGCTAGAGGAGAAACGATGCCAGCGTCAGCGCTTGTGGGGAAAATCTCACTTCACGTTCATCGTCTCACTGATGAGTTTAGTTCACTACAGCAGAAACGCTGCTGTCTTCACAAGTTGTGCGGCATGTGATTGTCCCTAGATGACCTTACAGATGTGAACCATCTCTACTTTATATAAGAAATCAGTTCATCCTGGATCAAGAGTGACTTTAGTTCCTGATGCTTTTGTTCACCTGCTCTGATTTTCTGGCCTCTGACTGTGTTTTATATAATCACTTTTTTTTTAAATGCAAAAGTACATTTAATAAGGGCAAAAATGCCACAGATTATTATCAATGTTAAAAATGGCTTAATATACTATAACAGCTAAATATTTTGTGGATTTTTTTTTTTGAATTCTTTGATGAATAGAAAGTTCAAAAATCTTTTGTAACATTAGAAATGTCTGTTTCGATCAACTTCATGCATATCTGCTGAGTAAAAGTATTAATTTAGAATCATTTCTGAAGATCATGTGACTGGAGGAATGATGCTGAAAATACAGCGGAGCGTCACAGAAATAAATTACACTTTAACACAGATTCTCATAGAAAACTGCTGTTTGAAATTATAATATTATTTCAAATTTTTAAATGTATTTGCTGTATTTTTAATCCAATAAATGCAGCCTTGATGAGCAAAAGAGACCTCTTTCCAAAAACATACAGAAAATACTGTAATTATTCCAAACATTAGACAAGCAGCATCTATAACATTTGGTTTGATTATATATATATATATGTATATTTCATCCGTAAAAAAAAAAGCCATCATAAAGCTTAAGATACCAGTGAAAATGAAGTCTCTAGTTTCTAGGCATCATAATGACGTGCCCCAAAAACAAAGCCTTCGGCAGCACAATAGCTTCGCTTCTGTTGTTTCTTTACTCGTTTGCATCTCGTCCCTCAAAGAAGGCAGTCGTGGTGTCCTGTGTGTCCTCCAAAGTTACGCCAGAAGAGTTTGTTTCCCACCGTGCCGCTGGCTGGATTCTCGCTCTGTTGACATCGTTGTGTCCGGTAGCCCACTTCCTTTGTGATTAAATGAATATGTTTCTTGCTTTTATCTCTGCGCTGCTTTGATAAGGCCGGTCTGGGCTCTGTTTGACCTGGAAATGTGGCTCTTAAACCTTTTTGTGGTGCAGACGCAACATACGCTGCATGTTGATTAGCACTTATGTCACGTCGAACGGGGTACGAGATTAAAGTCGACAGCAAATCAAAACTTGGTCTTAATCCGTGTTGTTGGTCTTAATGTGAATGATTCATCATAATGATGAAGAACAAACTCATAACTCATAACTTTTCTTTCTGTATGACGTCATCGATTGCTCTGATGTTTTCATGATCCAGTCGATTCCCAAAGTGTAAAATCAAGTCCTGTACTATATCAATTTTTTAAATTTTTTATTTGAATGCCATAAAAAAAAAAAAAAAAAAAAGGAAAAACTGACTTAAAATTAAGGTAAATTGACTTTTTATCATCATTTTTAATATCCTTAAATTAGATTTAATATTTACTATTTCTATTATTGTTTATAATTATTTAACAGCCTTAAACAAGGTATTTTACTATGTTTTATTGTATATATTATTGAAAATTAATCTAAGACCGTTTTTCCCCCTTATTCGATTGGCTTTTATTATTTGTATTATTGTTATTATTATTATTATTATTATTTTAGGCATAAATCTAACATCCATAAAATACTTTCTTTAAATATGTCATCTTGTATTCTCATGCAATATTGAAGCTCAGATAAATGCATCTTGTTTTAACATGACGGAATTACTGTTTTTTTATATTGTTTCATATCTATTTTGCAATGTTGTTTGATATTTATAATTCTGATAATGTCTGCACAAGTAAAAAACAAACATCAACAGGATAATTCAGATCCGTATAATTGAATGCTATTGTTTTATTTGTTTTGCACTGGACTGAACTGGTCCCATCCCGTCCTAATGAAGGACTTAAAATACGACCTGGGAAAGTGTACGGACTACAGACGCCACTGTCTGCAGTGATTCAGCACCCTCATGAAACAACAATAGTGCATTGTGGGTAATGACGATTGATGGGAAACACCCATCACACGATGCAGATCTTAAACTCTCATTCACAATAACCTTTGGAAAATCGCCCTGCCCTTTTCAAACAGGTTCCTGAACGTTCCCATGCTTTTGAAACACAACGAGAGCAAAGGAAAATGATTGATTAGATCTCTTTAATGTCTCAAATGAAGACTGCGTTGGGAACAAATGGAGACTTGTGCTGAAATCTCACTTGTGTCTCAATAGAGTTTCGAGTATGAACTTGTGTCCACTTGTGTCTGTTTTAATTTTCCTTCCTTAGGAGAAACATCTGAGACAAACTTAAATGCTTCTCAATTATGTCTCATTCAAGTCTCAGTGTCTGACCTCTTTTCCTCTTAGCTCTTCTCCTTAAAGAAGAAGTTTATTATCAGTGCAGATGTTTTCAGAGGAAACGTGTGAGATGAAGTTAAATAATTAATGTGGTTTTCAATTTTGTCTCATTTAAGTCTCATAAGTTATGAAAGAACAACTTCCGCGCAATTACATTTGATTAAATTAGCTTTTCCCCTTTATGAAGCTTCTTGATTTTCAGTGTTCAAGAAACATTTTAGAGAAAGTTAAAAGCTTTATGTGATTAATTCTCAATCATGTCTCATTTAAATCTCAAACATTATGAAAGAGCAGCTTCTGAGCAATAAAATGTTGTAGTGTTAACTATTTTCAGTAACGAAGCGTCATGATTTTCAGTGCAGGATTTTTAGTAAATACTTAATGTTGTTCTCAATTATGTCTCATTTAAGTCTCGTTAGTTATGAAAGAGCAATTTTTGAGCAATTACATTCTCAAGTTATGTCTCATTTATCTCCCATTAGTCATAAAATAGTAAATTCCAGCCAATAAAATTAGAGAAGCATTTACATTTACAGGAAACACCTAAGACCAATTAAATACTTGATGTGATTCTCAATTATGTCTCATTTAAGTCTCACAGTTTTCAAAGAGCGACTTCTGAGCATTAAAATTAAAAACTTTTCCCTTAATGATGCTTCTTGATTTTCAGTGCAGGATTTTTAGTAAATACTTAATGTTGGTCTCAATTATGTCTCATTTAAGTCTCGTAAGTTATAAAAGAGCCATTTTTGAGCAATTACATTCTCAAGTTATGTCTCATTTATCTCCCATTAGTCATGAAATAGTAAATTCCGGCCAATAAAATTAGAGAAGCATTTACATTTACAGGAAACACCTAAGACCAATTAAATACTTGATGTGATTCTCAATTATGTCTCATTTAAGTCTCACAGTTTTCAAAGAGCGACTTCTGAGCATTAAAATTAAAAACTCTTTCCCTTAATGATGCTTCTTTATTTTCAATGCAGGATTTTTAGTAAATACTTAATGTTGGTCTCAATTATGTCTCATTTAAGTCTCGTAAGTTATGAAAGAGCCATTTCTGAGCAATTACATTCTCAAGTTATGTCTCATTTATCTCCCATTAGTCATGAAATAGTAAATTCCGGCCAATAAAACCAAGTTATAAGACCAAGTTATGATGTCTCATTTAAGTCTCATAGCGACTTCTGAGCATTAAAATTAAAAACTCTTTCCCTTAATGATGCTTCTTGATTTTCAGTGCAGCATTTTTAGAAAATACTTTTTTGTCTTGTTTAAGTCTCATAAGTCATAAAAGAGCAACTTCTGACCAATGAAATTAGAGAAACAATAACATTTAGGAGAAACCTCTGAGACCAAGTTAAATACTTGATGTGATTCTCAATTATGTCTCAATTATGTCTCAAGTAATAAAAGAGCAATTTCTGAGTGACAAAGTTTTATTTGTTAAACTCTGTCTTCATGAAGCTTCATGATTTTATTGTAGGCTTTGAGGAGAAACATCTGAGACAAACTTAAATACTTAATCTGATCTCAATGATGTCTCATTTAAGTCTCGTAGTTTTCAAAGAGCGACTTCTGAGCATTAAAATTAAAAACTCTTTCCCTTAATGATGCTTCATGATGGTCAATACGGGATATTTAGGAGAAACATCTGAGACAAAGTTAAATACTTAATGGGATTCTCAATGTCTCATTTATGTCTCATAAGTTAGGAAAGCACAACTTTTGAGTTAACTCCTGGCTTTAATCAATCTTCATGATTTTCAGGGACTAAGATGTTTCTCCTGTAAAGTTAAATTCTTAGTGCAATATGGTTTAATTGAATGAACTCTTTCCCTTGATGCTTCATGATGGTCAGTGCAGGTTTTTCAGTAGAAAAAGTAGACAGAGGTGGTATCTAAATGAGACATAACTGAGAACTGTTATTTCTCAGAAGCGCTGAAAGATTGACCAGTAACTGTGTGTTAACGAGTGGTGTTGTCCTTAACGAATCACGGTGATTTTGCGTGTGAGGTGGGAACAGCTCACCTTGTTTCGTCGCCGCACCTGCTCATATCTGTGAAGGTGAAGAGATTCAAAGAAGTGTAATTAGCAGTCTGAAAGTAAAGGCAGAGGAACAGCAGCACTGTGTGTAATTAACACGGCAGGTGAGGAGCACGCTGAAACAGAGAACTTTTAATTAAAACGGCTGACTTGTTCGGATATTGTCAAGTGTGCTGCTGGAAGATGTGCCACTGTAACGGCTGCAATAATTGAGCAGTGAAAGAGGCTAATGCTAGCGCCTTGTGTGCATGTTTGTGTGTGTGATGTCATCTGTGTCACAGGTAGAAGTGTGTGTGTGTGTCACTGGTGCCAGTGATACTGTGTTTCTGTACAGAGTTCTTAATGAACGCTCATTAAGTTGCTACTTTTATCATGAAATGTAATCTAGAGTGCTGAAAGTGTTTATTTCTCTTTTATTTTATATCCAAAACTTAATGTGATGGCATACAGTATATGTGGAACATTACAGGGCTAATAAAATGAAAATGATAAATAAAATATTAATACGTTTTATGTCCGTTTTATTAAATATAAATATAAATATATTATGCAACAGTTTTTGCCAATTAATTCTGTATTTTTTACATTCAAATAGAAATAATAAAAATTAGGTAGACCATGAAAATAACATACATATATATATATATATATAAAAAATATATAAATATATAAAATGTGTATATATATAAAAATAATATAAAATATTGTATTATTATTATAATTGTAATATATTTCAAATACTATATAAAATATTTCAATTCAAATACTATATAAAAATGTCAAAAACACAACAAAAATTTACATTTAAAATGAAATATAAATATAAACTATATAGACATTTAAAAATAGACTAATAAAAATGACAAAAAAAAAGAATGAAAATGAAATATATAAAAATAAAATATATTTCAAAATATTAATAAAAAGTGTATAGACATTTAAAAAAGAACAAAAACTAATAAAAATGACAAAAATACTAAAGCCTACTCAATTTAAAAGGACAATGGAATATATATAAAAATCTAAATAACTATAAAACTATTTATTTCATAATAATGTAGAAGTTCTATAGTTCTGTATAGTTTTTAGAATAAAAAACTTACTAGACATTGAAAAAATACAAGAATTAATAAAAATGTCAAAAACAAAATGACAAACTGTAAATGTAAAACTAATTCAAAATATAAATAAAAACCATATTAGTATCTCAGTGTTGTAAAATATGATCATCAGTAAGGTTGTGCTGTGTTATGAGGGACCTGCAGTGTTTTAGCAGTGGATTGACCAGTCCTCTGTTTTATAAGTGTTTCTCTTAATTTCTCTGTAACTAGTTGTTGAAACATTTCTGTTAGGCAGAAGAAGCTTGATTTAGCAAGAAGTTGTTTTCGGATTATCTGTATCTGTGTGTGTGTGTGTGTGTGCGCGAGTTGAGAGGAAATCTCATCTTGGTTTTCCTAAAAGGCAGTTGAACATCTGGCAGTGTGTATATATGTGTGTGTGTGTGTGTGTGTGTGTGACGCCATTGACATTCCATTCCATCAATGCTTTGGGTATGGCTGCTGTTTGCATGCATGCATGCATGCATGTGTGTGTGTGTGTGTGTGTGTGTGTGCAGCCTTTTGCAATAGTAGAAAGCCCTTGCGTGTGTTTTATGTGTTTGTTTATGTGCGTTTCACATGAGTGTGTGTGTGTGTGTGTGTGTATGTGTTTTTCTCACTCTCGTGGTGTGGGCAGTAAGTGCTACCGTTTTTCCAAGTGCTAATTTTTGCTGCAGTTGCTGATTTAACGTCCATCTCGTTACAACCTGAACCAATTACAGCCCTAATTATCCAATAAATACGTATTTAAGAAGCTGTTTTCTTAGCGTGTGTGTCGTGACACATAGAGCAGAACCAAACCCATTGCATGCTTTAAACATCATACAGCAACCAAAGACATGAGACCGACTGCAGAGAAACGTTCAGAAACGCAAAGGTTACTCACAAATTAGAGTATTCTGAATTTGTTTTTCATTGTTTTTCCTTATGCAAAATCGTGACCAGGTTATATACAAATGAATTATATACAAATGTTATATACAAATAATTTTTGAGATTGTGACAATAATGTGACAATAAGTTTTATAAAAATTAAACACATTTAACTCTCAGATTCTCATTACACTAATGCATCTGAGCATTTTACTTTTGCATTAGTTTGCGATACAGATTTTTTTGTCAAATCATATTTAAAATCATCATAAAACACAACACAACAAAAATCATATTGATGTATAAATGTTTTACTATTAAACGTATGTAATTTCCCCGTTTTCTCATGTTTTTGCATTATGATTATTGTAATTGTGGCAAATTAAGCCCATCCACAATTCCTATTGCCATAATTAAAAAATCTATTCTTATTACCATAATATGGTAATAAGTTGTGAAGCTTTATGAATTTGGTCAACCTTTACTGTTTACTGTCACGGGTACTTACAGTAAAACCTTGAACACTTGTAATTATTGTAAAGTTATTTTAGCTTGCGGTATTTAAACAACTAAAACTAAAACCGAAAAAGAAAAAATTATAAAAACTAAAAATGTATAGACATATATATATATAAGAAATCAAAGACTAACAAAAATGTCAAAAACAAAAAATTACAAATGTAAAATGAAAGTGTAATATTTAAAAATAAAAACTTTATAGACAATTAAAAATAAGACTAATAAAAACGACAAAAAGTACTAAACCAAAATTAACATGAAAAATGAAATATATAAAAATAAAATATATTTCAAAATATTAATAAAAAGTGTATAGACATTTTAAGCAGAACAAAGACTAATAAAAATTAAACTAAATTTAAAATGACAATGGAATATATAAAAAAGCATAATAGTTATAAGAATATATGGGTGTTTAATTGCAAACAACATCACAATTTAAAATAGGCTTCATTTTCTCTAAGCAAAATATAATTTAATAATAATGCCTTTTGATTTGGGGATGAAATTTGACCTGCTCTTTGCAGATTTTTTTTAATCCAGTCTTGTGTTCTTGTTTAAAGAGAGAGAGACAGGAATGTAACCGGATACTGCAAGGAGTTTTCTTTTTCCCACTGAAGTGCCCTCTCACGAAAGGCTTTTGTCTGGCCGCTGTGTTCAAACATACTTGTCTCTCTCTCTTTCTCACTCACTCGTTCTTTTTTCCTCTGAAAGTTTTGCAGGTGTTCAGGGTGCAGAAATAAACGAGGTTTGTTATTTAGTGCATGTGGCGGGACGGTGGGCAGGGCTTCCTGGCCTCTTTCTCCTCCATCAGGGTCATTGGCTGAGAAGCAGCGGAGAGGAGGGGCTTATGGGTAATGGGAAAAAGCCGAAAGACAGAGATCTGCTCAAGTGTAAACACAGAGAGTTCTGTTATAGTCACTGACAGACCAGACGCACACACACACAAGCCGGCTACACCTCTTAATATTAAGGATGAAGCGGTTTTCAGATGCTAGTGTAGTTTTTGATTTTTGATACCACAGTAAAAACTGTAAACATTGACATGCATTTTTGCAAATAAAATAGTTTTAAGTATTTCAAAATCAAGTGAACACTGATAAAGAAAATCAAAAATCAAGTTTTTCTGTTTCTTGTTAATATTGTTTAATTCTCACAATAAACCAAAAAGCACCAGGAAACACCTGAAAATGCCTAATTCTGACATTCTGACACTGTTTACGTTCACTCTCCAAAACTGATGTTTTGACCAAAATGTGCATTTGACTGTTCACGCGTGCAGCCGCATTTCCTGCGAGGCACCAATGTTATTCACACAGAGTGAACGCAAACACGTATGAGAGCATTTGAATGTGTCCAAATACTGCAGAAAGATCAACATATTGGATATATTGTAACATTATCTTCAGTTACATCGTAAATTTGACTTTATATAATATAAACCAATTGGACATTGGTGTTATATTGTAACATTATTTTGGCAGTTATATTGGACGTTGACTATGTCAACATTTATTTGTAACATAAATATGACACATATTGGATGTTGACGTCATATTGTAACATCATTTTGACAGTTATTTTGGATGGTGGTGTTATACTGTAATGTTATTTTGACACTTATATTGAACATTAATGTTAAATTGTATCATTATTTTGAAATTGGAATGTTGATGTTATATAGTAACATTATTTTCACAGTAAAAGTGTAAATTGATGTTTTATCGTAACATTATCTTCACCGTTTTATTTGATATTGATTTTACATTGTAACATTTTGACGTTTAAATTGGCCGTTGACGTTATATTGTTACATTATTTTGACATTTACTTAATGTTGGACATCAATGTTATATTGTAACTTCTGCAGTCAAATTGGACATTGTAAGATTATTTTGACAGTTACATTGGACACTGAGGTTATATTACACATTTTTTGACTTAAATTGGACGCAGATTTTATATTGTAACATCATTTTGACATCATTTTGTTCTCGTGAAGCTTCCTTGAAAATTGCTGACCGAGAGAGAGAGAGAGAGAGAGAGAGAGAGAGAAAACAGTGAAGCCTCCTTAGCGCATCTGAAACCGAATTATGAATGAAACATATCGCCACTTTAAGAAAATATTTCAAGATTCATTTGCAGAGGGTTTTTCAAATGGCACAAAGTGTTTTCACTATGCTAAACTCCTGCAAATGAGTAGACTGGAAATGTTTACCTGTTTACAGATGCGAAAGCTTTCACACATGCGGCGTGTTTTGATATATTCTCTAAAGAAGAGAGAGAGAGCGACGACAGGAGAACGCATGATGGCGATTGCTGCTCGTCACTGTGAAATACACGGCCACACAAACACAATGCACTACCACCGAGTCACAGGAACACAATATTTATTGCACAATATTTAGATCTATATGAATATATATATTTAGTTTGCAAGTTTGAGGAGACTCAGTTATGTCATTCACGGTGCTTTATATAGTTCTGCTATAAACGTTTCCATGATAACAGTGTTTTCTCTAATTGGTGGATCTCTCGTCAGGATTGTGGGTAGCGTAGTTCTTCAAAAGTAACTTTAGGGAAAGAAAGATGCATGTATAATTGTCCCAAATGTGTATCTCTGGCGGGGAAATTACTGATTTTATGACTGTTGCATTGTATATGTACTGAATTGCTTTTCTCGTTATGCACAGTATAATTTCAGATCGTTCTGTTTTATTTTGCGATAGATATTGTTCATCTTTAAACTTCTACGGCTCTGCATAGGTGAAGCTAAAATTGCCATTGCGAGACGAGTCAGAGGTTTAGGAGACATTAAGACGACAGAGGTTAACCCTAACCCTAACACTCATGTACTGTAAAAGTGAGATCCAGGAAATCCCTTATATGGGCGAATGCATCAGATGAATAACAGAGACGCTTTGACTGATGAATGGAAGACGAACAATTAACACACAATTGCAATTGCAATGCAACATAGGTACAACATACTGGTAACAACAAATGTATAGCCTGAATGCACTGTAAGTCACTTTGAATGAAAGCGTCTGCCAAATGCATAAAATGTAAATATAAAATGCAACACTAATTGACATATCTTGTATCACTTATAAAGAATGTAAAACAGAGTGTGGTGCATGGGTAAGGTTGGGCATCGTTTGACTTTTTCTGATTCTTGTCAATTCCTAATTTTTATTCCAATAAGGTAAAAAATAAAAATGAGAAATCTTAGATGTCATTCACATTTATTCGAACTTATTGCAAAATACTAAACGAATCAAAATCTCGTGAATCAGAATCAGGAAAAATTGACCTGATGAATGAATCAATATTGAATCAAATTCAATCAGAAGCTTGTGAATCGGAATCGATTTATGGAAATCTGTCAGTATGAAATACAAGAAATATCAATTGTTAACATACACACATTTTGCTGAGGTTGTCTGAAAAACAAAAATATGTCTGATTTAGATAAAATCAGACGTTATTTCTGTCGTAATAAGGCTGAGATATCTTACGTTCTGTGTGTCTATGAAGGATCAGAAGCATGAGAAATGAATAAATGAGAGCGTAAGCAGACATGTATCCACTCAGCGAGTGAATTCAATCGGTATAATGTTGAAATATTCAGAGGTTGGCTGAAGGTTGATAATGTGTTTAGACAGACATTAAGTTGTAATCGCTTTCTAATGGAGTTACTCTGAGACGTCTGATATGATTTGCTCTGAGCTGAGAAAAAGAGAGACTCACGTGTGTGTGTGTGTGTCGTGAGTGTGTTGTCACTCACGCTGTTTCTCACTGTGACTCCTCGAAACCAAGAGTTTAAGAGCTGACAACAACTTTGTCTTCCTCCTTGTTTGTAGTATTTTTTATACAGAGAACATGTTATAAGTATTTGTCATCAGTGTTACAAGTAACGCGAGTTACATAATCTGATTACTTTTTTCAAGTAACTAGTAACTTAACCCTTTCATTTACTAGAGACTATCTGAGTTACTTTTTAAAAAAAGTAACACCATTTACTTTGTTTTCCCATTTATTGACTGACAAGTCTCCTGTCCGCATATTGGGAGAAATCGGAAGTACAGAGGCGCTGTGTGAACATGATGTAGTTCTAAATGTGGATGTGCATTAATTGATCCCACTCGCAAAAAAAACAAAAACGATTTAGTATTCATCAAAATTAATTAAAACAGTGGAATGCAAACTCAGAATATAACGCAAACCTGCAATAATTAAATATGTTAAATAACACAAATGTATCTAATCCCATTTTGCTGACCCTTGATGATCCAGTTAAACCATACTAATAAGCAAAAATAGCTTTAGATAAGCTAACAATTGTTTTTTTATTGCTGAAGAGTGAAAACCTTCTTCTCCTGTGTTCTACTGTACAGACGTCAATTCAATTTTCCTTCAGCCTGAGGTTTATTTTTATTATATTAGGCTTATATTTGCTATAAATATAACTAATTATATTAAAAACAATCAAGCCCTGTTCATATTTAAAAAGTAAAGCGAAAGTATCGTTAAAGTAATGTAACGCATTACTTTCCATAAAGAGTAACTATGTAATTAGTTACTTTTGTAGCGAGTAACGCAATATTATAAAGCATTACTTTTAAAAGTAACTTTCCCCAACACTGTTTGTCAAACTCCACTGGAAAACTCTTTCTTTCTTTCTTTCTTTCTTTCTTTCTTTAAAATAGTTTTCACTGTACATTCATTCATTCATTCATTTAAATGCTTTCTTTCACAAAAGCCTGACTTTTAACGATTTGTAAACATGGTTAAACATAATTTAGAATTAATAATAATAATATTTTAAATATTTTTAAATAGATAAATTGCCATATTATTAAGTATAATTTTTATATTGTCTAATATATATGTATATTTTTTTATTATTATTGTTTTTATTTTATTTTTTTCAAAATGTAAAAGATAATAATGCTCGTGAGCTCCTCATCCGGTCAGTTGCTGTGGCTGTGAAGCTCTGAAGCTCGTTTGGGTGCTTCAGTGTCATTTGGTGCTGAGAGCCGGTGTTGTTTTAAATAATTTGGTGATGTAAACATGCGGGAACATTAGTTTCAGCTCCTCTCAGCCTCACGCTGATGGAGAGCGACAGACACGTCTCACTTCTGCTCCTGCGATGGGCTTCGTTTGCTCTGACGCTGTGCTGTCTCTTTGTTGTGCAGTCAATGCATGTCTTATTTTATGTGGAATTATCACAAACTAGGTGCATCTGAAATAGATGTGTGTGTGTGTGTGTGTGTGTGTGAGAGAGAGAGAAAGAAATGAGCGTAAAAAAGTGAAATGACCAGAAGCTCTGTATTATTTACTCGCCAAAGCCAGTTAAAATTTAAAGGTCTTGCATGTTAAATGTGCTTAAATACCTTCAGATCAACTCCGATCAACCAGTAAGATGTTAAGAAACACTGAAGTTTGTTTCTTAACGTGTGTGTGAACAGAATTTTGTCTCATGAAAACGTGTCCCAAAATAAATTATATTAATTTTACTCATTCTTCTACTAGAAAAAGAAGCCAGCTGTTTGTTATGTGCACTGTGATTGCGACTATTTTTATTTTTTTTATTTGTTTAAATACCAATAATGAAATTAATTTCATGTCTGTCTACAATAAATAAATAATATATATATTTTTATCTCTATTAAAAATAATACAAAATTTAGGGTGTTCAGTTTGTCATAAAAATATCACAATACAAAAAAAGATTTTTAAATTATTTTACATTTTCATTATAATATTATTATATAATATAAAATGAAAAAAAATGTCATCCATTGCCCCCCCCCCCCCCCCCATTATAATAATGAGAATGTCAGGGGGGTTTAATGTGTTAATTACCTTGAAAATAATTTTTTTGTTTGTTTTTTTCTATGCAGTATCATTGAGACATTAATTCCATGCCTTTAAAAAATAATAATAACAATAATTGAAAATATTTAGTTTTGTAACATAGTTCATACATACTAGATTCATACATTTAGTATGCATAAATCTAAATTAATTGTAGTTTAAGGAACCTAATCTTTGCATAAGCAGATTCCTTAGACTTTGGGATCTTGTCACATCTGAGTACAGTCTGAGACACAGGCCAGATGTTTTCTGGGAGCACGAGTTGATTGGTCAGTGTGTTAGAGGATGTTAGTTTTTCCGGATCCGTGTCGTCTGACCACAGCAGCTCATGGCACTGTGACCTGTGACCTGTGACCTGTGACCTGTGACTGCAGCCGTGACCTGCGATTGCTCTGCTGAGCTCATGTTTGGATCAGGATGAGAATAGAACAGAATCAATGCATGGAAATCCCCACTTGGGAAAACAGGAAGCTGGAAGCAGGGAATTTTCTCGGCATTGTTTTATAATGGAGTGTGAGTTGTTTTCCCGCCGCTGTGATATTAGTGCAGGTGTAATGATGGATGACATACAGTACGGTTATGAGAGGTGAACCGACATAATAACAATGACTCATGTCAGAGTTTGTCATGAGTTTTATTGTGCAAGTAGGAAGCTGAAATTCTGAAGGCTTGGATGTTTTTGGATGTCTCTCCTGCTCAGCAGGGCTGTGTTTATTTGATCAAAAATATAGTAAAAATAGTGAAATATTATTACTATTAAAAAAAAACTTTTCTAGGTGGATATATTTTAAACTGTAATTTATTTCTGTGATGCTCCGCTGTATTTTCAGCATCATTCCTCCAGTCTTCAGTGTCACATGATCTTCAGAAATCAGAATAATATGATGATTTACTGCTCGAGAAACATTTCTGATTATTATCAGTGTTGAAAACAGCTATGTTTCTGTGGAAACTATGATACAATTTATGTTTCACGATTCACAGATTAATAGAAAGTTTCAAAAGAACAGCATTTATTAGAAACAGAAATCTTTTGTAACAGTATAAATCATATAAATATCTTATATAAATTCAATGCATCTTTTCTGAATAAAGTATTAATTTCTCAACAACAAAAAACATACTTATTATACTTGTTATTTATTTTATTTAACATCATTTATATATATTTTAGCATTATTTACATATTATTTGTATACTTTTCAGTATATACAAAGGTTTTTAATTGCAAATAAATTTGAATTAAAATGTTATATATACTTATTTGAAGGCAATTTAAATTAGTATCTAAATTTAATATGAAAATGAATCAAATTAAATGTAAACAAATAAGAAATGAAATCATTTTTGAATATAAATTCAACATTTTAGATTATATATTATTTAAATGTCTATTTTTTGTAACTAATAATATATTAATCTCTCATATATGTTCAGCTCTCTGTGAGTTTGTTTGTATCAGATCAGTCAGTAAAACAAAAAAGTGCTTTAGTGTGATTTTTATTTATTTATATAAGGCAGTTTTAAGCATTCATGCAGAGGTCATTTTCCCAGAAAACCATCAGTGTGTTTGCTCTCTTTGACTGAAACAGCAGACGTCATCTGGAGCTCAGAGTCTGAAGTCTTACATCTGTAACTGCCATCAGGAAGCCAAACCACCAACGACAGGCAATAAAACACCGAGAGAGAGAGAGAGTGTGTTGTTCCTCTGCTGAGTGCAGGTGCTGCTGTAACCTAGAGAGACTAGTGCAGGTCTGGTTAACCCTTCGCCAGCAGTATTCCTCACCAGATCTTTTCCATCGGGGTTTCGTGCAGCTGCAGGTGCGGTTTCACCTCGCAGGAAGCTTCATCTGTTTTGTGTAATGTTGTAAAAACACAATCCGGCCCTGGATATAAGTAACAGCTTCTGACAGATTCGGAGAGGACGGCGATCTGTTCCCGTTTCTGATGTTGAAAGCCACCAAATGATTCATGTGTACTTTTTCTGCGGTGCGACGAGACGTCAGTAGCCCCAGGATGTGGGAACAAAGATTGAATTCAATTTAAGAACCAAAATAACGAAAGAGAAGATGGAAAAAATGTGGAACTAATATCCTTCAGAATATCAGAAAGATCCAGTGGTTTTGATGCTGCGCAAATAATAATAATAACAATAATAATAATTAAAAAAAAAAAAGAAATCGCCATATGGCTTAGTGCATTTATAAAATAGAAACAAATTTATTATCAAATTATGCCAAAATATAAAGCTAATGGTTAAGGGAAAATGAAGTAATTAACACATTTATAAATATTAGAATTCGAATTTTACTGTTGTACTTTAAATGTAATTATTATTAAATAGTTTCTTTTTTCGCAAATACAATTTTTTCATTTTGAAGTTGAATATTACATTAGTAACATTGTTTAATATTTTAATGGAAATATTTTAATATAATATTTTCACATTATTTTAAAATAATAAATAGATTTGATCACGTTTTGGAACCAATATTTATTTATTTATTTAGCTTTGTCCCATAATGCACGCAGCCCAACTAGTGTCT
>NC_081801.1:860000-862500 GCF_963082965.1 Carassius carassius
ATTACATCGTGCACTTTTCCACGTTATTTCCACATTATTGCGCTTGGATCTGACAGTGATGTCTGAGAGGTCAAAGGTCACTCTGAGATCAGCAGAATCAGCGATCAGGTCTACGGAGGTGAATCAAGGACGTGCTTACGAAGCACTTTCACATTCAGCTCCATGCATCCGCAGAATGCAAATTAATTTCCAGAGATGAACATCAGCACGTTTCAGTCTGAGGCTCCAGAAGGGAATAAAAATTAAAAAAACAAACAGACCTGAATGACAGTCGGAGGTTGTTGTGTCACGACACACTTCAGACTTTAAACTGTAATTTGGCTTGAAAGCCAAACTTTACAAACTTTACACACCAAAGATAATTTTTTTTATTTATGTCAGCTGGACACTAAAGTAGTTTCAGGGCTGGAACGAGGTTTTTCACAATAAGACCAATAATACATATTAACTGTAAATAGGGCCAATTTTGATTTGATCTTTTTCTTCTTTAAAATTTATTCATTTTAAGTCTCTTTATAATTTGTACCCTTAAGCTCCTCAATATTTAATTTAATTTAATTTAATTTAATTTAATTTAATTTAATTTAATTTAATTTAATTTAATTTAATTTAATTTAATTTAATTTTTAATTTTTAATTTTTAATTTTTAATTTTTAATTTTTAATTTTTAATTTTTTTTTTTTTTATAATGTGTGTATTATCATTTATTTTATCATTTATATTATTTTCCCTCATATATGTCTGTATATTAAATGTATAAATAGGCAAATTTTTATTTGATATTTTCCCTCTTTAAAATACATGAATTCTTTTTTTAGTTTTTGACATTAAATTAAATGCATCAATATATCAGTTTATTATTTTAGATAATATAATATAATATAATAAATTCAAGTATTATTGTTTATTTGATCATTTCTATCATTCATTTATGTATCGTAATTTATAAATTAAAAATGTATGATATAATGATATTTATCCTATTTAATAGAAGGTTTTATAAAAGGTACATGGTGTTTTTGAGCCATGAACAGTACAGGTGTATTATAATACTGTATATGCCATTAAACACATCAGTATTAATGTGTGTTTTTAGCTGTAATATGTATGATTTATAGACTGTCCTTTATAGATTTTGCTAGGTTTGACCTTTGACCTTTGACCCCTGCAGAATTACGCTGCTGGCTCTCAGTACGGTCACATGGCCAGTCGGGATCTGGGGTCACATGACAGCGTCTCTCTGCCCTACACCAACTCCAGATTAGCAGGTAAGAGCAGAGCATGATGGGAAACCTTTGGCTTCATTGTGAGCGAACTGCTCTTTGGTTCACAGACTCATCTGAATGATTCATTAGGGAATCAGATTGAATCAGTCCTGCTGGAGTGTGTGTTCATTAATCAGAAACGTCTGGAAAGAGAGTGTGTGTGTGTGTGTGTGTGTGCAGTGCTGATGCTCATTTACCCAGAATGCTGTGCTGTGCCGCTGGCCGTCTCTGTCTCATCCAGTGAACAAATGGTCAGTGATTCAGATAATCGGCCTCAGACTAATTAAGCTTGACTTAAAGCATGAAAACTGTAATATGAGGATGTTTCCCTCTCTCTCTCTCAATTTTAAGGCCAAACTATTAGCATATAATATAATTTGCACATCATGAGGTTATTTTACAGCATGGCTTTATCTGTGCAGTGTCCTTTCCTGCGTTTATGTATTTCCTGTGGAAACAGGAAGTGCTCCTTTTTAAAAAATATCCTTTAATATTTAGTTTACAGCAGTGCCATGAATCATGATCGAATCTATTGCTTGTCAGGTGGTTGAGTGGGAGGGGCATCCACATTCCAGAGAGCATTTGATTGGACGACATTTGCATACGAGTCTGAGTGCAGGATGATGTCATCGGTGTTTTAGTTTCTGTTGGTATTTACTTGGAAGAGAGAGGCTGAATGTTGTTTTGTTGGCACTTGTTAGTAATGCACTGGCACACAAACGAGCTCACACTAAACAGACGTGAACTACGAGTCACAAAAACACAAATGATAAACAGATTTAAATGAGATCTGGCACAAATTGCACGACGAAGCCCAGCTTTTCTCTGAATATCTGTAAGCGTTTCGCTTTAGTTTCAGACTCTCGGACGGTTGATTGTTCGTGGCTCTCTGAGGTCGTGGGTTTGTTCTTCCTGTGGAGCTCTGAGCAGACGGTGACATCACTTCCTGTGTCTGAAGTACTTCTTAGGCTCCAGAGTGTGAAATCAAGAGGGAAAAATAGAGCTGTTCAGAGGAGATTTAGCATTATGAGTTACCTTATGAGTATTTATAATGGATTTATAAGTAGTAAAAATAAGGTCTGTTGTGAACATTACTAAAAGATGTTTGTTTAGTTCTGTAGATTAAATTAGACACAGTCAGATCTCAAATGTGAAATAATAATATTTTAATTAAAATGTTACAATTATATTTTTGGGGGTAATTTCGCAGCCCAAATTAATGTCTGCATAATTT